>NW_015552593.1:1816663-1824859 GCF_001515605.1 Sinocyclocheilus anshuiensis | reverse complement strand
ACAGCGATAGATGGACGGACGCTGAAGTGCAGGCACTTGTAGCAAATGTAGCACTGCCAGTTGTCGTTGGAGAGTCTTAGTCCTCCTTTCTGTTCTTTCAATCGCTTTACGTATGCGTCGATATTCCATGTCCATTATTGTGAAACCCGCGAGACACAACAAAAACACAGCTCCGATCACAGCGTCCTCCATCCTCCTGTTGTTAATGTTGTTCTTCTTTGTTTCCGTTGTTGAACGCCGTGCACAAATGACGTCGCTGTCAACCGGCTTAAGTCACTTCCTAGTACACACTGTCGGTGTGAATGCAACCCTTTAAATGGTACTGGGAAATAGTTTGCGCAAAATCGTCCCAGTACTTTAGTACTGTACATTTAGTTCTGGAACTAAAGCGGTGCGAAAGGCCCTCATTTGCAGGAGCTGAGGCATGCTTTCAATTAACGCAGATATGAATTTCAATTATTTAGTAAAAACAAAGAACAAATATGTTTATATTAAAGCATTTAAAATGGGCAAGGCATCCCAGAGGGTTTCCAAATCGAAAAGTGAAGCTCATATTTTTTAGAGATATAATGTTTAATTAATTGTAATGTTCTCTGAGAACACGTCTTCATAAATCTCCCTAAAATTTGTTTTACATATGCTTAAAAACAAGACAAAAACATTTAGCCAGTCTGCTAAAATAAAAATGTAATTCACTTAAAATAAAGTAAATAAATGAAATTGAATAAATTGTCTGAGAATGTCTTGTTTTCTAGTAAAAAAATAAATAAATGTAATCTTTCTACTGGAAGACAGTGCAAAAATACTTTTTGGAAACACATTTTTTTTTTTTGCAGTGTTTGCTTTAAGTTCCAGAGCAATGCCTTTCCCCAATCACTTTCATTTTAATTGCATCAATGTACTGTAAACATCATTTTTGATTGTTTTCACAAATTTTGTTTGTTTCCGTGGTAATAGACCACATGTCACAGATGCTGTTGGTAGAACATGAGTCGCCTTTAATCTGGAACTTTCCTTTAAAATGCCTTCCAGAGTTCCAGCTCATCCAGACAGACCTTCACAGCAGAGGGAAGATGTGACTTCAATGAAACAGAATGTAGAATAGAGCTTCCTACTCTGATATCTGCTTCCCCAACCCCCCGTGCACACAGACACACACGTTCACACACACAGACCACCGTGGGACTGCTTTCCAAACAATAGATCAAATGTTATTCGCTAATTAGCTGCCATATTACCCATTGCCTTTTACAGTTTTGGGTTTCTTTGTTTGCTTGCGTGCACACTTAATTGTCAATGCAGTGCTTTCAAGCCTTGAAGTTCTAATGAGCTCCTCTGCGTTAGAGCAGAGAATAACCAGCTTCTTTTCATCTCATCTCCCAGTCAGACAGAGGGTGGGAGGAAAACCGTTAGTTCGGATTGAAACTGACAGTCGGAAAGACACGTCACGCTCTTCAAACATAGAATGACTCGGAATATCTTCAAACAGGGCAGCTTTAGGTGTTCACAACTTTATATTTCTGCAAACTTTGATGTGGAGTTTCTGTGGATTTAAATTGAATTTGAGGAAGGCTCTGCTTGTTTTTGTCAAGGGGTTTTGACTTAAATTGATGTCTCCGCTTGTATTTCATAACCTTTGAATATATGAAAGTCCTTCATTTAAGCGCAGATGAGCACAGATACAGGAACAGCCCAGTTGTTTTATTATTATTATTATTTTTTTTTTTTCAGGTATGTCCCACAGAACTATTCTTAAAGGAATCGTTTTCCTGAAAATGAAAACTTTGTCGTTCCAAACCCGTATGACTTACTTTCTTCTGAGGAACACACGAGGAGCTGTTTCTATAAAACATGGGAGGAATTTTCAGTTAAAATGTGGAACAATATTTTCACTTTTGGGTGAACTGTTGCTGCTTTTTGGATGATTTGCTTTTATTTGTACAGTAATCACTCCTCTGAATTTTGTCTTTCTGTTGCAGGGGGAAACAGGTCCGTCAAGTGCGGGAACACTCTCGGTATGTATCTTACATCATCCTCCAGCAACCCTGCATGTTATTTCATAGCTCAATCTAAAACTGACTCTTTTTAAATGAAACCAATCATGAAGCATGATCTGCATTATCAATGATATGCATTAAGCACTGAAATGAGATTTGTGGAGAGTCATTGCTAAGGTTTAAGGAAATGGTTAACACCACTAATTGCTGACATAGATGTGAGAAAGGTGCTCAAGCAGGGTGTAATGATACATAAAGTCTGTATACAGTAGGAAAGACAGGTAAACAGAGTTTCAAAGCTGAGAGACAATTACTTTTATTAACCTCACCTTCAGCTGCATTTGAGTATGGCGACTTTCTATGATCCAGTCAATTCCTGATGAAGCAAATATCATCACATTTTTTATTATTTAACTTACTGATTTACTCAAAAGTACAAAAGTACAAGCAATTAATATTTTCAGTAAGGATGTATTAAATGGATCGAAAGTGACAGTAAAGGCATTTATAATTCAATTTCAAATAAATGCTTTTCTTTTGAGCTTTCTATTCATCAAAGAATGCATCACAAGTTTCCACAAAAATATTAAGCAGCATAACTGTTTTCAACATTGATAATAATCAGAAATGTTTCTTGATCACCAATCCATCATATTAGAGCGATTTCTGAAGGATCACGTGACACTGAAGACTAGAGTAATGGCTGCTGAAAATTCAGCTTTGAATCTCAGGGAATGCATTGCATTTTTAAAATATAATAAAATAGAAACCAGTTATTTGAAATTGTAATAATATTTCACAATATTTGTACTGTATTTAGTTCGAGTAAATGCAATTTTGAGACATCTTTCAAAAACAAGTTTGAAAGCAGGATTGTAAAATGTGCTGTTAGCAATGTTTCATGTTGATTTTAATACTGAAAATACTGCATTCACTGCATTCAAACAAATAAATAAAAAGCAAAGAAGAGCCCACACATACTCAGTCAGGGGCGACCAACAGCAGTGTGGACAGACTTGGAGGTTAGACGTGTCCTGCAAGTAGAGAGCTAATATTTCCACACATTATATGAGGGACACGTCCACTATGTCTCATAAGACACCAGAATGGGATGTATTCTCTTTGTGTGTAAGGATATAGTACTGCAGCTCTGGCCCTTTATGTAACATAAACATTAAACTAACCCCAGCGGAACTATATCAGGGCATAACAGTTATTTACTCATGCTAATTTTACATTTTATGAGGACAAGCAGGAATACCAGGGATTCAAACGTGAGAGCCGACAACACGCTTGCCATATCACCACTCCCTCTTGTAGTCGAGTTGTAAATCATGCAAGACAAAAACATCTAACAAGCTTTCTTGATGGTTAAACAAATAGCATTTAGCTGACATGTTGGATTTTACATTTCAGGTTTTTATGTTGTGTTATGGGTGTTGTAGACATCTGTCGCTCTTTTTTTTTTTTTTTACGACCTCTAACATCACAGGCCGTCTCTCCCCTGTTACATTCTGACAGTTTTAGGAGCCTTTAAAGCTCTTGTTCTCCGACTTTCACCGAACACAAGGAGCGAATGGCTATTTTTGCAGCTGTTTCTAAGATGTGTCAGTATTTTCGAGGATGCCAGCTGAAAGATGACTCCACACTGTTTTACTCTGCATCTGAAAGGCTGTCTGTGTGTGTATGTGACTGGTCATGCTGTTTGTCCTTTCAATGGGTCATGTACTGTAATGATATGTGTTCCTGACCTTTGTTCTAACAGTGTTAACAGCTGAACTTAATTGCTGGCTTTGTTTGATGAAACGGGTGATAATCTGTCGTCTGCTTTCTCCTAGGTTGAGCAGCAAGCTCAAAAAGGGGACCAGGTAAAAACATATTTGGGTTTTGTGTTCTAAAACTATACTGTACTTTCAGCACATAGCAGTGCAGATTTGACAGATTTTTCTGGAGAATTGTATTATAGTGCTTGTAAGGCAGCACTCAATACTTATATCCACCTTTTCTCCTGGATTTTCCTGCAATATTTCATGATTCACAGGGAAAGCCTGTTGCCTTTTATGCAGTGTGTTTTTAATTAAACAGCTAGAAAAAGTCTGCTGGTGCTTCTTCAGAATGTTCTGCAGCTAATCCAGCCAGAACTGCTTAGCGTACAGACTCGATTAAAATCTGTTTTGTAGAGAATTTTCAACTGGCTATTTTAATTGTCAAAATGTAATGTAAAAAAAATGTAATTGTAAAAAACAAACAAAAAAAAAGACGACATCATAGTAACTTTTGTGTTAAAAATTGTGATCAGTCTCTCTTATCTAGTTCTAAATCTGTTTTCTGAACGATAGTATTATGTTATATGGTTCATGTTCAGGGACAACATAAAACAAGATGTGCTGAGCATGTCATCTGCAGCACTTAAATAAAACCTAACTTTACCTAAAACGTGTTCTGTTACTTTATTGCAAACACTGGTACAAGATATTTTTGTATTTACTTCCGTTCAAAAGTTTGAGAGATTTCGGTTCATTAAGAAATCGTTTTATTCAGCAAGGATGCTTTTTTTTTTTAAACTTTCTGTTCATCAAAGAATCCTGACAAAAGTATCATGGTTTACACAAAAATATTAAGCATCTGTTTTTAACATTGATGAAAAATAAATATTTCTTGAGCGTCAAATCAGCATATTAGAATGATTTGTGAAGGATCACGAGACACTGAAGACTGGAATAATGACTGCTGGAAATCACAGGAATAAATTACATTTTATTTTTGCTGTTTTTACTGTATTTTCTATCAAATAAATACAGCTTTTGTGAGCGTAAAGACTTCTTTCAGAAACATCTTACATACCCCAAACTTTTGAACAATACTGCAAAGATAGATTAGGATAATAAAGCTTAGCCTAAAAATGTTGCTTAAATAGAGACAAATTTGGATGATTTAAAATATTCAGAGAATCTATATTTCTTTTTTTTTTTGTGCAGGGTCCCCCAGGAATTCCTGGAGGAAAGGTATGCGCTTCACCAGCATTTTCATGAATTAATTTAATCATTTAAAAAAAATGTTTGCCTTCCTTAATGAAGTTCACCCATGAGCTGTGAACATGCCTCTGTCTCTCAGCACTTTAGTAAGCGCCGGCATGTAAACCCATCCAGGCAGAGCCAGCTGCTTTGTCCTCATATTTAACATTAATCTTGCTTCTGGATGTAATCACGTTTTTGAGAGCATTAATGACCATGGACAGGTGGAAACGTCCGGACCCGCCTGCTTTATGTACTGCAATGCTTTCTGAGAACTGAAACCCTGATCCTTTACCCATCATCCCCAGGGAGACGCTGGCCTGCCCGGTCAACCAGGAGCACCAGGGAAAGAGGGCAAAAGGGTGAGTAAACCGAAGCAGGTCGCCGCCTGTGTGGGCTGGATCCATGTTGCGTATAAGTGTTTGTGTGACTGAGCCATCAGCGAGACGGGCCTTTGGGAGTGACCCGGCAGCAGCTGGAACGAGAGAAAGATCGGGGAGCTCTGTGTGGGCCTTGTCTCATGGGAATGACTGTGAATATTCAACTGTAAGGTCAATCGTAGACTGACCGCACGTATGGCTGACAGCAGGAAACAATCTCAAGGGTGATTTACTGTTCAGACGTAACATGCTCGAACGTATTGAGAAAACGATACGGTTTCATTATTGATTTTATCCTTTGTTTCTCATCGCCACCAGCCAAGGGTTAAATTGTTAGTCTGCCCACGGCACGAAAGCTTTGTGAAATTTGACTGCCTGCAACAAATTGCAGTTGCGCGTTCCGCTTATTTGAATTACCTAAGCCGCTGAGCCATTTCACTAGAGGCGTGCTAACACCTGTTAATGCAAATGTTATCTCGGCTCCTCGAGTGGTTAATGGTCCTGAATGGTGTACAGTTGTTTCTTGACTCCCTTGAATGTGATAAAAAGTATTAAAAATGCATGCCACTTAGATGGAGGAGAATACTTGGGTCTGCCGCAGGGACTGTAAGCACAGCATTAAGCCCATTCAACAGAATGAATGAATATTTATAATCCTCCGCAGTGGTGTTCACTGGAGTGTTATCATGACACTGTTGGGTATTTTCAGTTCAATGATGGATTGAGTGATGCACCGTACCATAGACATCTGGATTTTGTCCACATTGGTTGGGAGCGTTTCCACTCGGAACGGCAGTGTAATTCCCCTTCCCCTTGGCAGTGTAAGGGGAAGTCGTGGCCTAATGGTTAGAGAGTCCGACTCGTAACCCAAGGTTGCGGGTTCGAGTCTCGAACCGGCAGGGATTGTAACAGGTTTGGAATGACATGAGGGTGAGTAAATAATGACAGAATTTTTGATTTTGAATGAACTATTCCTTCAAAGCACAATGTACTGTTCTGTAAATGATGTTTGAGAAGGCTGTCTCTTTTAGGCCACTCTTGGATAGTGCTGTCTCTCTCAGAGACCAAAACAAGAAGTGTACTTTCGAGGCACAACGACCCATCCGCATTTTCTACAGTCAGTTAAACATTTGATTAAACTTTTCTCTGAAAAAAATAATGACAGAATTTTCGATTTTGAATGAACTATTCCTTCAAAGCACAATGTACTGTTCTGTAAATGATGTTTGAGAAGGCTGTCTCTTTTAGGCCACTCTTGGATAGTGCTGTCTCTCTCAGAGACCAAAACAAGAAGTGTACTTTCGAGGCACAACGACCCATCCGCATTTTCTACAGTCAGTTAAACATTTGATTAAACTTTTCTCTGAAACGAGCACAGTGTTGTTGTATTCCTACCTTCTGTGAGATTAAAAGGCCACTACAAGCCCATGACATTTTGTGGAAAATTCCGAACATAATGTCAGCTTCAACCAAAATGATTCCTCTTTAATTGGTTGGTGTTACAGAAAAAAGCTGTTTAGAATCCAGACGCTGTGTTCTAATGATCTTGTGGTCGGCACCCCACGAATTCATTCAATTCTCTGCGCTCGCAAGGGATCGCGCTAACGTTTACCACCCACGTGAGTTAGTTTGCCCAAAGACTTACTTAGACTGAATTCTTTTCCGGCTGCCATTTAAATCAGTGTCAAGTATGTTGTTTTGTTGCAAAAGACACTGTTTGGCTCTATAAATAACTTGTGCTTTGATGACTGCAGAGCTTCCCGGCGAGCAGGGATGTGGTAAGGTTTCGGGTTATATTTGGCGAGTTGAATGAATCAGCCGTTTGAATGAATTGTTTGAATGAATGCCTCAATTACTCACTCATTAAGACAGTCACTTGCTGCTACCTACTGGCAGTTTACATCTTTGCATTTTTTCCAACATTTCATATTTATATATTCATATCAATCTTTATACTGTATAAATAAATTTTTTTCTGCTTTTCGCTAATGTGCTGATTATGCATGCAGGGTGAAACAGGCCTTAGCCTTTAATAGTTCAGAGTTATTGGAAGAGATCTCATTACGGTTACCTGCCTTCCTCACTGATTAAGCAAATACAATATCTCTTATAATATATTCAGGACATTTGAGACGTGCCGGCTAAATCAATGTTCATGGAAGCAAGCCGGAAAGCTTTCTCATAGATTTCTTGGTGAAGGGGTCAAAAGAGTCAGATGAAGTTTAGTTAATAATGTCTGAATGTCAATATCTGTAATAACTCAAGCATATAGCATTAAAAGACACCAAAATAACAATGGAAATGGATCGGAGCACCCATGGGATAAGAGCTCATGTTAATTATGAGATGGAAGAACAGAGCGAGGGCAAGAGTGTTCTTGCACTGCAAAAAAATCATTTCATTAATTGCTATTTTC
This sequence comes from Sinocyclocheilus anshuiensis, assembly GCF_001515605.1. Taxonomy (NCBI): domain Eukaryota; kingdom Metazoa; phylum Chordata; class Actinopteri; order Cypriniformes; family Cyprinidae; genus Sinocyclocheilus; species Sinocyclocheilus anshuiensis. Next base: position 1,817,052 of record NW_015552593.1, on the reverse strand, counting down.
AAGTTTTCTAGTAGAAAATATCCAAACACTGTTTAAATAAGATTAATTTACTTGAGAAGCCAAGTTGCATAAGACTTGTTTTCAGACAATATATTTTGAGTATTTTTCTTTTAAGTATAAACCTTTCACAGTTGTGTTTTTTAGAACTGTCCACATTTATTTTTTTAAATAGTGTTGGGTAGCCCCACCCACAACACAGTTTAATTGGTCCAAAATCCCACTCCTCTTGACTGTATGTATCTGATTGGCTGTTATTGTGACTTATTGAGGAACCACATCGTGGCAGACAACTGCTTTCCACTGGAAACAAAAGTTAAGGTATTTTCAAATGTAAAGATACTGCACAAATACCTATGAATACCAATATGCAGAGGCATTGCTATAATTTG
>NW_015552593.1:1805489-1816361 GCF_001515605.1 Sinocyclocheilus anshuiensis | reverse complement strand
TTCTGAGGTCACTCAGCCCCCCACATGCTTCAAAATTAGCTACCCCAAATAGTCTTGTTTGTTTGTGCTTCGTTTGTGCTGGTAATATTTTCGTTTTCGCTACTCGTTTTTAAAGATTTTTTCCTAGTCAACAGATTAGTCAACGCTGATGGCCATCTCCACAGTATAAAGCAAATCCAAAAATGACGGAGTAGCCTATTCTAAGTTCTTTCTGCAGGAAAAAAAAAATGGAGAGATTGCGCGGGCGCCTCCATATCATATAGTAATACTATAATACTCCCACAAATACTTGACATGCGCATATATAGCGATTTTATTATTCATATACAAATAATAATAATAATACCCTGTTTTGGTCATATTTACTATTAATTGCCCAGCTCCCCATCAATGATCTAGCGCAGAGACATATAGTTCTAAACTGAATGTGCAAGAGAAGCATTAGCCTACTTCTAATTTGGCCAAAGAAAACCTGTTAAAATCAAAATGTTTCTATATTAATTTGTGCATTTTTCAATTGTTTATTAAAGGTGCAAAAACTCATTAAAAAAAATCAATATTTTACTTTTTCGGGCAGCATTTTGTGTACGGTTCTAATTTCAAATTTGGTTTTCAGGATGGCATTTCAAAATACAACAATCCTTCTTTTTTCATTTTTTTCGTCATGGTTAAAAAAGGAAAAACGAATGGATGCAAAAGTATAGGCTACACGGACCTGGAAACAGTAGGCTATTGCATGTTTTATTTGTGCGCTGAAACGAAAATAGGCCTATGTATATCAAGTCTTTATTTTTTTTATGTAAAGACATAATGAAATAGGCCTAGTTTTTTTTCTTCGTTTAATTGGTCTAATTGAACGAATATGGCTACTAACAATTAAGTGACTGCGACTATTTCATGTGATTTGGTTTGCCGTTTGAATTTATTACTTATTACTTCAACTGTATTGGTAAAAATGACAGTAAAAACAAAAATACCGGTACAAACCAGCACAAACAAACGAGACTATTGGGGTAAATTTGGAGCATGTGGGGGGCTGAGTGACCTCAGAATTATCACTAAATAATATTTTAATATCTAAAAAACCAAAGCAGCACAAACTAATTTTTTTCCAGCACAAACGGAGCACAAACGATTGAGACTATTTTGCCGACGTTTTGCGTTGGGTGGGGGGCCAACTTCACGGAGGTGCCCACATGCCATGGCAGCGAGACTGCCAGTTTACGTTACACATAGTCAATTGGCAACTACAGCTGACATCTGCGTAATTAGTCAGAATTGAGTTGAAGAACGGCTACTTGTGCTGCAGGTGTGTGTAGGAGTGTGTTTGTGTGCGCGTTTGGGTAAACAGAAAGGGCACAAACCTCTGTAATACACCCACAGTAAATAGATGGTTTTATTAGGAGACAGAAAAGCAGCAGCCCACACTTGCGTATCACAGTGCGCTCGCCCCTAAGCCAGAACATACACAGAGCATGTTCCCGTTTAATGTTCTGCCAAGTTCTCCAGCGCTCAGTGGTGCCCCGGCTGGCGTACAGTCATGTGTGGGTTCAATGTGTGCGTTCACCTCACACTCGCACCTAATAGTGTTCGTCGGCCGTTTAGCTGGTGGGATGCAGAGTATTATCAAAGCGGCTAGGGACGTGGAGAGCTCACTCTTATCTGTAATGTACAAAATCTGCTTTTTCACAGAGTGTGCAGCACTGCAGTACTGAACACCTGAGCAAAAATCATAATTAAATCATCGTTTTGGATCCATTTTGTAAAAGCAAAAGAAAGCATTTAAGCTGTGCTGGTAGTTTTGGCATGATCTACTAATTAAGATCACAATGTTCACAGTGATAGAGATGCTGTAGGTACTGTATACTGTGGGTGTTTGAGTGTTGTGTTTCTTTTTTTTTAACAGAGAAACTTCTATTGCAGTTGTATCTCATTGCTGGCATGTTTGAATCTTTTTATTTTAGTGTGTTCTAAATAGACCTACAAATCTTTGAATTTTGAAATCAAGAACTTAAATGTCAGTGAGTATAATGCTACAACACTTAAGTATTTATATAGATGGATAGGTATAGATATACAGTGCCGCTTGAAAGTTTGTGAACCCTTTAGAATTTTCTATATTTCTTCATAAGTATGACCCCAAAAATCATCATATTCTTGCACAAGTCCTGAAAGTAGACAAAGAGAAGCCAATCAAACAAATGCAACCTGATCTCATGACGAAAACGTACCTGTGGGAACTTTTTAGCAAAATATGTAAAGTACCAATAAATACATATCACTGCAGTTTCCAACAGAAATGAACACTAGAGGCGGTAAAACAGTGAGCACTTGTAATCGTTTTCGTACACAGTTATGATTACAGCTCCATATGTTTCAGTTTCCGGATGTAACAAGCTTGCTCGGTAGCTCAGCCGGCATGGAATTGGACTTAGGATGCGTAATCCTTGGGTACGAATCTCGTGAAAAACATGACTCACAATTTAAAGAGCTCAAAGATGATCGAGAAGATCAAAACATGCTAAAACGGCATGATTGTGATTGCGTTTTTACGTCACATTCGCTTTTGTTCATACTACAGGGTAGGTTTAGGTGTAGTGCAGATGGTACAAACAAAAGAGATCTCTGAGGATCTCAGAAAAAGAGTTGTTGTTGAAACGTTACAAAACCATCTCTAAAGAGTTTGGACTCCACAAATCCACAGTCAGACAAATGGAGGAAATTCAAGACCACTGTTGCCTTTCCCAGGAGTGGTCGACCAACAAAGATCACTCCAATAGCAAAATGTGTAATAGTCTGCGAGGTTGCAAAAGAACCCAGGGTAACTTCTAAGCACCTAAAGGCAATTCTCACGTTGGCTAAAGTTAATGTTCATGAGTCCACCATCAGGAGAACACTGAACGACCATGGATTGCATGGTAGAGTTGCAAGGAGAAAGCCACTGCTCTCCAAAAACAACATTGCTGCCTGTCCGCAGTTTGCTAAAGATCATGTGGACGAAACCAGGGGGCTACTGGAGAAATGTTTTGTGGACAGATGAGACCAAAATAGAACTTTTTGGTTTAAATGAGAAGTGTTATGTTTGGAGAAAAGAACACACTGCATCCCAGCTTAAGAACCTTATCCCATCTGTAAAACATGGTGGTGATAGTATCATGATTTGGGCCTGTTCTGCTGCATCTGGGCCAGCATGGCTTGCCATCATTGATGAAGCAATACATTCTGAATTATACCAGCAAATTCTAAAGGAAAATGTCAGGACATCTGTCCGTGAGTCTCAAGAGTAAATGGGTCATGCAGCAAGACAACGACTCCAAGCACATAAGTCATTCTGCCAAAGGATGGTTGAAGAAGAATAAAGTTTTGGAATGGCCAAGTCAAAGTCTGGACCTTAATCCAATTGAAATGTTGTGGAAGGACCTGAAGCAAGCAGTTCATAGGAACGAAATCCACCAATATCACAGAGTTGAAGCGGTTCTGTACTGAGGAATGGGCTACAAAATTCCTACAAGCCGTTGTGCAGGACTGATAGATCTATCTATCTGACTGTCTATCTTTCTTGATTTTTTAAGTTTTTATAAAAGTATGATCAGTTTGTGTGGGTATCTAACCCATGACTTTGGTCTTGGTAGCACCAAGCTTATCCAGTTGAGTTACTAGAAGGTTTTAAGGTGCATTCCCCTCTCCATTAACACAGCAGAGGGACTGTGCGACTTCCGCTATGTGCACAGAAAACGCTGAGATACTGATATGTTGTATTTTCCGCTGTGAGACTAGAGCGGTGGGTGCAGGCATCATAATTGCTCCTTTTATCTTAGCAAAAGTGTTACTCCGAGAAAAAGCAGTATAATGAATTCGCTAATTGTGGTGATGTATGTAATTAGTGACTCTTGGGCTAACTGTAGTCGAGTCAGAATGTTAATGAAGATTGAAGACTGCAGCTGTAGAAAATGAGCCGTTACTATATCTTGCAACATTGCTAATGCTGTAATACCTCATCCATACTGTTCAATGGTAGTGATCCATTTGGGCTTTCATCTCTAGTCGTCTGTAAAATGTTCTGACATGCTCAGCCAAAAGAGCAAAGCACTGTAGGAAGTTAACATATACCATTTTATTCCTCCCATAGATACTATAACCTTACTTTTACTGCATTCAGGTCATTTGTTTCTCTCTCTTGATTACCATGAATGGGTTAAGTTTCAAACCACTGATCTGTTTAGCTTGTTCTCTCTGGAAATGTGGATCAGATATCAGTTTGAAGTATACTTAATTACTCAGATGCTTCATTGAACACTTAATTCCTCGGATACTGGTTTAGATTCTTGTTCACTCAAGCACAAGTAAAGAACATGTTCACCTGTCCGGTCATCCATTTATTTATTCATTAATGGGATTAATATACATGACAACCCTTCAAACGTCAAAATTTTTGCTTATTCATGTTTTTGTCAAGCCAATATTTAAAGTTCATCTTGACAGTCTTTTTACCTTTGCCATTGTAAAATTGTGTTTATTGCAGTTGGATGAATTTTAATTTTAGTTAATGTAATATTAACTCTTAATTACGCAGATACTGATTTAGAGTCTTGTTCACTCAAGCACAAGTAAAGAACATGTCCGGCTGTTTGGCCATCCATTTATTTATTAATTTTATGGGATTCAACCTTAAAAATCTTTACATTTAGTCATTGTTTGTCAAACCAATATTTAAAGTTTATCTTGACAATCTTTCCCATCTTAAAATTACAGTTTGGAAATTTTTTAATTTGTAGTTAAATAATTATTTTTTATTATTTAAGTTCCTTTTTTGTAAATTTGAATTTGAATGGAATTCTACATTCCATTTGCTATATCAATTCAAATGTAATTAAATTTGATGACATTCCAGACATTCATGTTACAGTAAGGATTTTAATAAAATAATTTAATAGAAATGGCACTCTTTAAAAAGAAAATTATTACAAATTGTTCAAATGTTTGCCATTTTAATTGTATTAATTTCCTGAGCGGCAAAGTCTTCCACTTGTCGTTGCAGTGGAAGGAAAGGAGTTGGATCCGTTTCACAGTCTTGAACACAAATCACTGGTGGACGATGAACTTCTGAGCACAGAGAAGGTTCTTTGGTCTGGAACACACAAACCGGAGCCTTGAAGGTGAAGGTTCTGAAGTCTGTACAGAAGATCCGGACTACCTGCATGGAACATGCAGAAGGGAGGATCATTGACGCTGACTTTCTGAAGTCGTTGCAGAAGATCCTGGCAGCTTGGAACTCGCAAACAGAGGATCACTGAAGAGACTATTCTGAAGTCGTTGGAGAAGATCCTGGCAGTTTGGAACTCGCAAGCAGAGGATCACTGAAGAGAAGATTCTGAAGTCGTTGCAGAAGATTGGGGGGCACTAAGCTTGTGGTCATTGTTGCTGTGGCAGTTTCCAAACTCCCCAAACTCGCTTCTTGTAGAACTTCCTTGTTTCTCCTTAGAACTTCTTAGCGCAAGGTCTTAGCAACAAGTCAACCACACCACTTAGCACCCTTCTTTTTTCTTGGAAAGAAACTTTTATTCCTTCCCTGAGAAGGCGGGGTTTGCAAGTTGGCACCTTTCAAATCCAGCGTTTTGATTGGCCGGTGCTGTCAGAGGTAGCCATGATATGGCCTCTCTGATATGAGGTCTATTTGCATAGTTAAAGTCCACATGTCTTTAATGTTTTTCCTATGCATAATTCACTTTCCAAACCAATTCCAGATTAACCTACACATTTTGCTGAAAATATGAAGACCAAACACCAATGGGTAATGCTGAGCATATACGTTAATGGGTAATGTTGCATACCCTGTTGTATCACACACAGCACTCATTAAGTATATACAGTTCTGTAAATGGATATGAGGAAGGTTTAGTCAATTTTGTGTCCATTTTGTGTGAATGCATGGGAAGATGTATCTTTCCTCTGTGGCTTTGGCCACATGGCAAAACTGTGAGGGGGAATTATGATCATTCACACATTAATAAGAGTAAGGGAGAACAAAGCAGTTCCTACCTGGGGGTTGCTGTATGTTAATGTTAACCCCCTCTCTCTACTAGAAGTAGTGTTATGTTAAAACAAAAAGCATCCTTTGTTGTCCACAAGCCTGATCTCATCAGAACATAACTTTCCACATGTTGTGTAGAAAGGAGTCTTGCCATCTTGACCGCTGTTCACTACACAATCATTTGTTACCTTCTAAATCTTACAATTACATAATTTATTCATATAATTTAGTTTACAGCCAAATTAACTCTGGTTTGAATTATTACTTATAGTTTAAATGAATTAGAGTGGTATTTATTTATTGACTCCTAAAACAAAAACATTTAGAATTTTATGCTTAGTTATGTTAATAACAATAATTTATTTGACCTCCCCATGACTCCCAAAATAGTACTATTAGCTCCAACAGATGGCATGCGTCCGGTTCTCCACGTACCTCAGCCGATATCAGCAGGCGCCTAGAAACGATTAGTTATGTGATATGTGCTATAAAACATGAGGGATTGAAATGAGAGTGAGTACTAGTGTATAAACCAGTGGGTGCGTTACTAGGTCACTCTGTGTCATGTCATGGAAGTTTTTCCCAGCTGTTGGAGGTGGATGACCGCTGTAAGAGAATATTAACTCGTAACGAGAGGATCCAGCAGCAGTGATATCAATTTGTGCCCTTTAAATTATTGATGGGAACCTCGTGCTGCGATGTGCAGAGCGGATGGCCACGGTCAGATAGCCGCGGTTTCGTATAAGTCATTTGACCTGCAGATTTGACAGTTTAGCGTGCTGTGAAAATGGATTGCAATCATCCAGACGTTTCCGTAAAGCATCACAGATTTGGTATTGTCATTGTATAACATATTGCATGTGTTTTCTAAACAATAGCAAGTAATTGCATTCTATTCTCAGCCAGTGATTACAATATAAACAGACAGTAGATGGTGAAGCTCGGTGGAAAAACAATTTTCTCTTATTTAAGGTACAATGCTATCTCGAGTGGTACTGAAAAGCAATTTGCATGCAGTAAGGAAACTGTAGGTTAATTTAAAGTGGATGCCCTGCTGTTTGTATAAGAGAGGGAATGAATGGTAATTGTACATATTTACACTGACACCAACGTTTTCCAGTGGACCGTTTCTCTAGTGGCAGCTCCTGCTGGCGACTGCAGCTACAGAGAAAAGTTTCCACACAAGGCTACATTTAAGTTAAATTGTCATTTTTGTTTTCAGGTTTCCACTTTTCCAAATGACTCTCACTGTTAGCATTACTTAAGTATATGCTGATCGTCCTGAAGTGTTTCTACAATCACACACTTTGTTCTTTTAGACCCTATGAAGTCCAGTTTGGAGTTTTGTGGCTTTTACTTTGTGTCTGTTATCTTTAAAGCAGTTTATCCCTGCATCCAAACATGCTTGCTTGGTAGGTAGGTGAGCAGAGTAGTATGACTGAATTCAAAATATTCATAAAACAGTAGGCAAAAAGTTCCCGGATGAGATTCTAAAGTGTGCATCTGATGGTCACTTTACTATCCCACAAGTGAATTTGTGAATGGTAGTAAAGCATTGCAACTGACACTGGTAGTTCACACGACAGTGAAAACATGGCAGATGTATTGCGTCAGAATTTCATTCATACTATACACAATCATACTATATAGAGCATACTTTTTTTTAACGGTCACAAAACAAGTTTCAAACCAAAAGTAGTACCTATTAACTACTATGCAGTATGTGATTTCAGGTGCAGCATAAATGTTAGTGTATGCTTTTTTTGTGCAATTAGATAATGACATCTCTATGAGATGTTTTTTTCTATTCAGCTGCATAGAAAAATATGCAGAAAAAATTGCCAATGAAGGGAACATTTTTTATAAAAAATTGCTCTGAAAATTAAAAGTTAATTATTTTTGTCCCATAAAAAATTAATGTATCTTAAATACTAAAAAACAATCTTAAATGCTAAACAACATTAAAGGCTATTATTTACTTATTAATTAATTAATTTATTTTATTTATTTTAAAGGGGTGGTTTATTTTTAAAATGAGTGTGTAATGTTGCTGTTTGAGCATAAACAATATCTGCAAAGTTGCGACGCTGAAAGTTCAATGCAAATGGAGATATCGTCTTTTAAAATTCTGGCAGTTTAATGCCTACAAAAATGGCTCATAGGGAATACACCAAGCTACTTCCCGGGTTTGTGATGTCACAAACCCAGGTAAACCCCGCCCCTGGGAACATGCAACAAAGGAGGCGAGGCCATGCTGTGCTGCTTTAGAGAAGAGGAAGAGTTGTTGCCATGCCGTCAAAACTAGGGGTGCACGGAAAAATCTATTCATATATGAATCGCGGTTCTGTCTTCTAATGATTCTAATGGAGTCACAAGTTTCAAAATGAATGTTCTAAAGCAGTGGTTATTAATCCTGTTCCTCGTGTCCCCTGCTCTGCACACGCTCTCTCTCGCTCTCATTCAGATCATCAGCTCACCAGCTCAGCTCCAACAATCAACTGTTACAATTATACACTTTGTGTATAGACAGACAGATATTTTTCACATAGCTATGAGAAGCGTTAAACATGGACGCGCATGCGGTTGCCGTACTGTATTAAATCTTTAATCAGGATAAAACTGTATATTAAAAGCTAACATGAGCAGTAGCATTTACAAATAACAGCGTATCTAAACGTATGAGACAACAACAAATAAAAAACATACCATTAAGAGCCGTGCTTGCACAGGTTCTGCGTGATCCAATCAAAAAAACATACCATTAAGAGCCGTGCTTGCACAGGTTCTGCGTGATCCTCTTCAATAATATCCTCTGCGTCTCATTCGGGCTCAAATTTATAAGCAATATTGACGCCGCTATTGTTTACAATACAACCGGAGCACATGCTGCTGAGGTGAGGGGCGTTATGTTTAGACGCACACTGGTGGTTTAGCCAATCACAACACGCTGGGCCAGCTAACCAATCTGAGCCCATTGTGTATTTCTGAGGGAGGGGCTTCATAAAACCAAGAAATCATCAGCACGTTTATAGGAAAAGGGACAGAGTGGTGTAGAATGAAGGTAAATTATGTGAAAAATAATGCTTTTTTTTTTTTTTTTAAACAAATCATTAACACATGTTAGACTGCACCCCATAAACACAATCAAGCCTAGAAAAAAAACAGTCAACCACCCCTTTAATTACAAAATGCTTCTTCATAAAAAAATTTCATAGAAATGTATGTAAATAAGTAAAAGTAAATAAGTTAAGCAACTTCAGGAAATGTCTGAAATAGTCTATAAGAAGTTTATTGCCAATGAAGGGAAAATTGTAATACAAAATTTACTTTAATAATAATTTAGTAATGTTACATAATCTGAAATACGACTAAATTTTATGCAGAAGTTGTTACTTTGTCAATCCATTTTTTTGATTAATTCATTACAAAATATGCCCGCATAAAGATTGTAAACAAAGTAAATAAGTTGCTGAACAACTAATTGGTTTATTCATGTTGAAATAAAGTTTTCGTTTTCTGTGTTGGCATATTTCCTATTAAAACAGGAACACCACAGCCTATCAAAACCAAATTTGACAGCTTAAGGAATAGATGAAAGCAACTTTAAAAATGAATAAGTTCCATCCACTTTAATGCAGTAAAATACAACCAAAGAAACTGATGAACTATGATTTCCTATTTGCAATTGCAAGTTGCATAGTGATATTTGCAATTTAGGGGAGTGCATTTAATAGGACACACCCCTCAATATAAGAGTCATAGTTAATATTTTTGTTCCATTATGCTAGATGAGAAAATTTCTACTTTTATTAGTATGCTAGCATATAAACAAGCTTTACTGATTGGATAATGCATTCAGTGTTGGATTATTTCCAATATTTTCATGCACGACATCTAAGTGTTTGTGGACATTTATGCATGTCTGCTGTCTTTCAGACATGTTTCTCAAGCGCGCTTCTCTATATCAAATATCATTTCCCTTCATGAGATGATAGCTACAGCCTCACATTGCAGAATAACAAGTGTTATGCATGTTTTTCCTTTTCTTCCCCCTCTCCATATCTTCTGAACTCTGTGTGTGCGGACAAGGTGACACAAGGTCACCGTCCTCCTATTCTATAAGTCTCCTCACGCCTTTGCAAAGTCTGCGACTACGCAGGCAGAACAGCGATTAGCTTTTCCGAAACCTCATGTCATGACGATCTCTTAACACTCAGTGCCGCCCAACTGGGCTATGTGGTCAGGAGCCAGATCTCAGTTTTACATAAACTCTCAGGTTAAATTCTGTATACTGCTAACAATCCTTTTTTTTACCCAAGCTTTGACAGTATATAAAGCAGCGGCGTTTGTCTTAGCACTGATGTTGCTAATAATGGACGCCCTGTGGACCGTTCCGTATGTGCATTGCTGTGTGTGTCCTGTCAAAGACAGACAGCAGGAGAATGAGACATACCAGCGGGATGTGGACCAGTTGGCAGTGCTTTTCATTGGCTCGCTGTTAGATTAGGCTGCACACATGCCGGTGACCTCTCGACGGGCACCTGTAGGGTGAGGTTATTGGCCGGCAGACTCCTGATGTGTCTGCACCCCTCTCTGTTTGGACATGCAGGAGGATGGAGGATGGCCAGCAGATATTTAAGCCTGTGTAAATGCTGGTTAATTTTATCTTGGTATGAATTTTGAAGTGTAATATTGAAGGAATATTTTGGGTTCGGTGCAAGTTAAACTCTGTCAACAGTATATGTGACATTGGTGTAGTTATAAATTCTTATAAAAATGTATTTATAATTTATTTGTAATTTTATATATATATATATATATATATATATATATATAATTTT
>NW_015552593.1:1786569-1805391 GCF_001515605.1 Sinocyclocheilus anshuiensis | reverse complement strand
TATATATATATACGCTAAGAACTATTTTATTTTATTAAATGTATTTTATTTTTGGTGCATTGGATAAAAACATCTCAGCGGTCTTATCAGTGAAGTATCTTATAATGGAACTAATGCATTAAGCAGGAAATGGCATGTGTGTTTGCCGGCTTTATCTTCATTGTTTCAGCACCTAATTTGGTGGATATGACATTGTCTGAGACCTTCTCTATTTATATCCGCGTTGGAATACCCTTAGCACGTTCAGTTTTCCGGGCATCTATTTTTTTACGTTGTAAGAGGCACACACGTGTCTGGTGTTTATGTCTCTGTCCTTCAGATTATTCCAGTTTCTATATTTGTGTGTGAATTTGTATTATATGGATGCTAGCAACTGGAGAAAAATAGGTACTTTCTGTTTTACACTATGGTAATGAATGATTACCATATTCGTATACCATAGTAACTTTGGCACTGCAAGATACTTATAAATAATACAGTACACCTACCATAGTACATGTCCAGAAAACTAAGAAGCCTAGTAATGTCTTTTAATACACTTAGGTGTTTTTTTGTTGTTGTTGGTGAAACTAAGTAAAACAGCTGTTTTTATCAATCATCTCCCTTTCCTGTGATATTTGCACCATAGTACATTATCCAAAAACAATCCTACGCCATTAGTATATACCTTGGCCTTAATTTTGCCCTTTAAATACATACCAGTGGGTTATATTTATATGCAGTTACTGGCATATCTCTTCTCTTTGTTAGCATAATTTTCATTTTCAGGTAAATAAAACACTGTAACAAATTCAACCAGGCCGTATGGAGATTTCAAGAGTTGATGCTCTCACAGTGGGAGTTTACTCCTAGATTTATGCCCTTCACAGGTAGGCTGGCTTCAGTTAACTATTTGTGGTCTAATATTGCGGAACCCGGTGCAGTGACCTTGTCGCACGGCGCTATTATCTGAGCAATAGATCTGAGTGTGTAATATTAACCTATGGCAGCAGCCTGTGGAAGAGGTAGACAGAGACAAACGTCCTCACCCAAAGGAAAAGAATTGCTTGAGTCTCCGATGAGGAGAAACGGAGGGAAAAAGAGGGAAAAGCGGAGAGAGAGGGGAGGATAGATGGCCGCGACTAGGGACAGATGTGCCGAGTGATGATTTATCTGACTGTCTCAGCCTGTTCCCAGGGTGCCTCGGTGTAGCAGGAGCCACGCTTGCATGGGATAAACACATTAAGCGGCCAGTTAATTAAAGGGGCCGCACGGGTGACCTGAGACCTTAAGGGTTTGATTCTGCTGGTTACGGACTAGATACAGTATGCAATCAGGATGTGTGTGTATGTTTGAAGGATGTGTGGCGAAATGAACTCTCTCTGTGATACTGTAGATGGGTAATGTAGGTCAAAGCATCTTGCTTGAATGAGAAGGAGGCTTGCTCAATGGCCATGATGCAGTCCAGATTGGACCTAAAAATTTCAATTCATTCACTGACTCATGGTGTTTCTCAAACAGTTCTCAGTCTTTTTGACTCGAAGACCCCCGCTGTCGAACACAATGTTCAAAACCCCCCATATATACAAAAATAAATCTGTAATTTGTACAAATTTGCTTGTTTTCAGACATTTTTTTATTAATAGGAACTGGGGGTATTAAATTAACCACAGTTCATTTTGTGATTCCAGGTGTTTCAAGAACTGCATGTTCTTTAATAAAACAGTTGTCATTGAGGGGGCAATCATTAAACAGTTGTCATTACTTTTTTTAATATCAGTAATAATTGATTATTTTAATGCCTTTAAGTCATCCTGTGGTTCCCTTGTTTGCTGTGGCCCCTATTTGAGAACCACTTGTATATGATACAATATTTAATTTTGCACGCTCATTTCTAACTTAACACTCATTTACAAATTTAAAAACACTTAAATGTAAGTTTATTTATTTAAGATTATGTGTGTTTATTTTTTTTATTAAAAATAGTTTAGTTTAGTAGACTTTTATTATTGGCTTCTTGTTGTTGCCCACAATATTGATATTGGTGCATCCCTACTTTTTTAAAGCTCTGATCCTCCATTTTCATTATACTGAAGTAAAGTACATTCTAAAAAAAAATCTATTTGTGATCCATGGAAGACAAAGGTTATATGGGTTTGGAACGACCCAATGGTTAGCTATCTCTTTAAAACACTAACCCAGAATGAAATGAGGCGCTGCTTAAGAGAACAACAATTTAAAGAGCAGCAACTTTTACGCTTCTCCTGTCACGCACATTTGCTGACTGATGTTTGTATACAGTGAAGTTAATTGGATAGATGACAGCAAATTGCCTGATGAGCATTTAGTCTTCTTTCATTGAGCATTTGGACCTTCTTTGATTACAAACTACAATAACAGTTGTCACACTAGCCTGCTGTGTGACTCCACTGCCTGACCTTGTCTGTTCAAGTTGCACGAGGCAGGAATCCTGGACCGAGCGCTTCAGTGGCACCAATCTTTGGTCTGCGGGTCAGTCCAGTTGCTGTCCGGTAAGGTCAAGGGGTAGAACGATGTGACCTCATTATGGTTTCCAGTGCCGACATGGGGTTTGAAGACTTTTGAACCCCATGCTTTCTGATGTCTACAGACACGTGTGGCATCTGGGCATGCGGTGTTGGGCTGGTGACGGCCAATCAGGAGCAGGACCCTTTCGTGAAGGGCAGGATTGGTGTAGACAGTGTTAGCTCTTTCCTTGAACTAACTGTCTGTGAGGTCAATGAATACAGAAGTCAACACTTCAATGTGTTGACATTTTTATCAAGTTGTAAAGTAGCCAGTATAATCATTCATTCATGCCATTGAATTAGTGAAAGTAATATACTGTAGAAGAAATGTTGGATTGGATTTAGACCTACTAGTTTGCTGACTTCTTTCATTCTCATACTTCACTGGTCCAATGCCAATTTACATTTGTGCATTTGTGCTTTAAGCAGCATGCCATTGACTGGCGTGAGATGTTTCCCAGATGGTGTGTGTGCTCTGCTTTAATCTACTCTGCCCATCCGCTCGCTTAAGACCTGGAATACAATACATCCGGAGCTTTGAGAAAATCTCTAGTAATTTGAACTGAATCTGGATTCATAAAGTGTGGTCTTTCAGATGCACAGTGGGCTTTGCAGTATGTCACTCATCTACATTTTTAGTACGAAGTGCTCTGCGAAGTGCACTAAAGGGTTACGCTTCAGGCCCCCAGTCAGTTGAGAAGAGAACCAATCTCACAAAAAGGGCACAACAGATCCGCCTGTGAAATCTCTAAGAGCCATGACTGATTATGACCTGCTTTAAGATAGGAAAGCATTTTCAAAACTCACGTTTGTGCATGCACACGTGCACACATGTATTTCTGCACGTTTTCTTAGCTGTGTTTTGCCGTCATTGCACAGAGGCGGTATGAATGCATTTACACAGGAATTACTAATGCATCAATTAGGATGTCAATTTAAACTTTAAAAAACATTAAAAATAAACAAGTAATACATTTTTAATCATTTTAATATTATTAAAATTAAAATTTTATTATTATTAAAATCTATCAATGTTTTTCATTTATAATGTTACAAAAGATTTTGTACAATGTTTTTTCTAATATTATTAAAATTAAAATTTTATTATTATTAAAATCTATTAATGTTTTTCATTTATAATGTTACAAAAGATTTTGTACAATGTTTTTTTATATTAAAAATGCTGTTCTTTTAAACTTTCTATTTAACAAATCCTGAAAGGTTTCAGTTTTCACAAAAATATTAAGCGGCATAACTGTTTTTAACATTGCATTGAAAATAACAAGAAATGTTTCTTGAGCACAGAATCTGTGTATTATTATGATTTTTTGATCACATGACACTGAAGACAGGTGTAATGGCTGATATATATTATTATTCCATATTTTTGTATATGAAGATGTCTCTGGATGTTTTGTCATTTTTTGCTTACATCTGAGGAACATTTTGTCCCCAAAGTATAGCTAAGCAGGGAAGAGGAGAGGAGGAGGGAAATTGGACTCAACACTAAATATAACATTCATTATGTTTCGTGCCACATAAAAAATGTGAAATTTGCATAATGACGTTAGAACAAGTTGTTAACTTTGAGCTCTTAATTGAGATACTGTAATATCCCTCTTAAAAGTGGCATTAGAACCCATTCTGGGTACGAACAAACATTACGTGTTGCTGTATTTTGAAAGGAGGTTATTTTAAGATGCATTTTGGTGCTGTAATAAGATATGTGGCTCATTAATTTCTTTTTGATATCCTTCCTGTCTCATGGCCAGCACAGAAAAGGCTCACCCTTGCTGGTCCATCTCTCCACACCTATTTACCATTTGTATATTTTGGTTGTGTTTTTAAGCTTTCAGAGCTCTAAATCATCAGCACATTACAATTGAGGAAAGCTTGTACACAAGCTCCTTCTCACGTACCTCTAATTCTACACACATGTCCTTTTCTTTGGCTTGCCATAGTGCGCTTCATTCACTCTTCCCAGAACCTATTAATGGAACCAGGTCGCCATCCTGTGGCCATCAGTGGAACAGTTTTCCAGTTCGTCCTGAAGTGATCTGTGTAGACAAAACCATCCATATTGAGCCTGAAAACGTCAAACAAAGCAGAGAGTGAAATGTTGGAGCTCCATTTTGGCCAGAGTGAGCTGAAGCTCTGCTCTTGACTGTCAGGCATCTCTTTATGCGTGTGGGGGGATAGTTAGATGTTTGAAGGGTTGAATAGTTGCATTGTGTGCCACTCAGAACAGGGTGGACGTTAAGCTGCATTTGAGAGGCTGCCAGGCAGCTGTCAGCTTTAGTGCTAACTATCTCTCTCTCTCCTTCTCTCCCTATACCCCCAGTAAACAACTGGAACAAATCCTGTTTTATTGAAGTTTTGCATTGTGCCAGTACTGTGGGTGAGCTGTGTTGATTTGCTGGTTTTTAAACCATAAGTACTTCTAATGTTTCTTAAGGTTTTTTTGCACTGAAATATAGTAATTTAGTTACATACAGTTTTACATCCTCTGACCTTTAGAATTAAACAGCCTTTTTTTGGTTGCTGTATCTTCAAACGACCACTGTTCTGATTGTGAACTACGCCAGTACTTGAAGGTTAGCCAATTGTTCATCAGAGCCGTCTAAGTTGCTGAATACCAAGTAGAAATTGATATGTAAATGTTAATGCATTCGTGATCTTGATGCCACAACCATAATGATACCTTTTTTTGTTTTTTTTTTTGCATTGTGGCTCTGTTCCAATCCTTGTGAGCTGCCTTGTTTTCTACTGCATGCATAGGCAGCATCCCAACCAATTTGGAACCTCATTAGTGAAAGATTTGGAAGCTCTACACAGGCAGCATCATTAGTGGAGTTCGCGTGTTGAGAACTTTACAGTTAAATATTCTATTTTAAATGTGCTGTCGGATTACTTTTAACAATATTTTTTGTATTTAGTGAATTTTGTTGCTGTAATTTACCATTATTTTATCTCTGTGTGAGAAGAAAGCAAAGCGAAAAACATTGACACACATACAGTAGCGGAGTCCAAAAATGCTGATTATGAATGTTATGTATGTTTCATCCAACACAGAAAAGTATAGTTAAATAATCACTGTTTTATGTGTGTTTTTATGCATATTAAAATATCTCACAGTTAGCTTAGTAACATTCTAATGTCATACTAGGGAGACAATACGTCCTGCCTGGGAATTCTAAATTTTATAAAATGCTCATGTTTTGGCTTTTTCCTGTTCTTTTCATACTTGCTGAAGGTAATGACTGAAAAATAGTTTGACCAATAGCATATAGAATATAATATATGCAATAGCATATATTATAGCATGCAGGCATGGCAAATAATCGACCAATCGTGGCATGCGAGTAGGTGGGATCAACAGAGAACAGTCAAAGCAATGCAAATACATGTACATATAATGTATGAGAACTGTAGAGAGCATGTCAGTAGAAAAACGAAGCCAAAACCCAGACATTTTAGGCAGTTTATAATTTCTAGCCAGGACATTTCCAGGAAAAAGAGGACATATGGTGACTCTATAGTAATACCGTATTGGTTCAAGTCACTACAGATCTTTTTCTCTGTATACCTGTACTATCTTTTCTTGTATACACATATCCAAGTGAAGCAGATTATTTAAAAAGAGAATAATGAAGGGCAGGACTTGGTTCTATCGATCAGCTGTTGAAGGCAGATGTGAATGTGATCTTACAGGTGTTTGTAAGAAAGACCGACTGAATGTGTGACATACATGACCAGAGAGAAGAAGAACTGTAAGATGATGTTGTGACATTTAATTAAAATTACAAGGTCAAATTTCTTTTTAATGAAACATGCAAGGATGAATAAGATCAATAACATTAATTTACAACATCGACAATTAGAGCAAACAAATAGCAACCCCTAACCTAAACTCTAAACTTAACCTTAATATAGCATTGGTAACACATTGTTTATTGCGATTGATTCCGTCCACTGATCGATGGATCCATCCATGATTTTTCTGAAGTCGGAATGTTTCTTGACAGGCGATTTGCGTGATTGAGTTGACCAATGAATTCAGTTGTGCTGCGAGGTTTGCACTTAACTTAACTATTTGTGGTTTGTGGAGTTCAATCTCCCATGATATTCCATTTCAGTTAGGATGCTGCATTAAAGGCATAGTTCCCCCAAAAATTAAAATACTGTCAACATGTTCCAGACCTTCGTTCATCTTTGGAACACAAATTAAGATATTTTTGATGGCATCTGAGAGCTTTCTGACCCTGCATAGACAGCAACGCAACTGACACATTCAAGGCCCAGAAAGGTAGTAAGGACATCATTAAAATAGTCCATGTGACATTAGTAGTTCAATTCAAAGTGGTTCTACGCGAATACTTTTTGTGCGCAAAGAAAACAAAAATAACTTCATTCAGCAATTTCTTTTCTTCGGTTTCAGTCTTTGATGCGCGTTTGCGACGATCACCACGACTCATGCGTGTGATACTGCTGACACAGGAGCCGGCGTTCAGACGTAGTCGGCAAGAGCATGATGCCTAGTGATCCATAATCTGTTCAGATTTTAAAAGTCATGTAGTGCATTCCAGACTTGCTAACTATGAAGTTTAGATCAAATACTTCATCATATAGTGAATTTGGAGCCTCACAGATAATGTTCTATATTAGTGTTGGTAGTTTAGTGCTTTAAGATGTGTCTTGTAATCTAAAGGCTGTCAGTTCAGTTTTAATGCTAAACATATTTTTTTTGTTGTTTTTTTTGTGGTTCATGAACTAAAGCAGTGCTGTTATCATCATTGTGCCTGGAGCAAGTCACTTCTCCTCAGGTTGCTCCAGGTTGACTGAGCCTTCCAGTCGCTTTAGATAAGGTGTCTGCTAAAACACTTAACTATATTGGACATAACGAGATCTTATTTGACTGTAATTCAGCGTTTCAGAGAAGAGCACATTCAGAGCACATATCAGAACTAAATCATCTGCTCTCCTTGTCAAAAATCGCACTACCCCAAAGGTGTGCTCACAGCGCAGCTCAAATGTTCTCTGGGAAGAAAACATCTGCAGAAGGGGGGAAAGACGACATTTCAGAATTAATCTTAATTACAGAATGAATTAGCTATGTTTACCTGCTGCTGGTAGACAGTTGAGGTAATTGCAAGTGTCTGGCAATTATGAATGTTGAGATGGGAAAGGTTAGCCTCTTGTATCCTGGTTTGACCGAGAGGCTGATCAAAGGCGTGTGTTGGGAACGTCTCACTCTTGCCGGCTTTTCATCAGTCAAAGGCCAGACATCAGTCGCATCAGTTCCAGATAGGGAGGGTGCCATGGCAACCGCTGGGATGATGTGAGATGATGCTTTATTCTTTGCTCATATATGTCTATGTCCATATCAGCTGCATTATTTCCAGTTATTTAAGGGGCTTTGTATGTGTGTGTGGGTGTGTGCCAATGTGTGATCTTCTATACCTCAAAAGGTGCTGTAGAATCCTATTGGAAATTCTATCCTAATAGGAAATTTTCATATTAAAAAGCTTATTTCCTAACAGTACTGTTAAGATTCCCAATAGGATAAAAGCCCTTGTTGGATATCAAAATGAATATAAAGGAAAATCTTTCAGCTGTTTTAAATCTGCAGCAGCTTCCAGAGCAATTTCCTTTGACTGTCCCATGGCGGGACCTTGTTGCAGTGTCTTGTGTTCCATTACCAGTAGGGTTCTGATAAAGATTGCACAATATCCAATAAGACTATAAGAATCAAACAATAAGGATCGTAAAATCTTGTAGGAATTGTCATTTTATCCAGTAGGATTTTGTTTCATTCTTACAGGATTCTTACTTGATTCCTTTGAAATTGGTTCCAAATTATGATATCAGTTCCAGTTGGAATGCTGTGTGCATTCCTTTACAATTGTGAGAGACATCCTCATTTTTTATGTGAATATGATATAGTCTATATTGTCAGTGTCCAGTATTTCATTTCATTTCATACCATTTCATACCATGATAATCAACTATAGATTCCAAAAAAATTAAACACAATTACTTAATATTACAAATTACAACTGGATTTATATTGTAAATTATAAAATTTAGTTACATATAAAACAGTAATATTGTGAAATATTATTACAATTTAAAATAACTTTTTATTAACTGTTAAAAATGAACTATAACTGTTTATTTTATAAAAAGTAAAAAAAAAAACACCACAATTACCTAATTCATATTGTATTATATGTATAATATTCATTTTTGTATGAATATGTCCAGCCTTGATTTCTTGTTTATTTAACATGATAATCACCTAGATTGCATATTTGTTTACTTTACTTTTTTACTTATTCTTAAATATAAAATTGAATTATGTATGGTAAAAACAGTAATATAATTACTGAAATATAATAGTTAAAAATTAACTGTTAATTTTTATTATATTTTAACGTGTAATTTATTCCAAAGGGTAAAAGCTAAATGTATTTTTCTAAGTTTGTGTGTGTGTGTAAGTTTATTATTATTGTTTAACAATAAAAGATAAATTATTATTTAAGATAATATCAATACACAAAACTGGTGCTAAATAGCACTAAAAGTGGTTAATTGGCTTGTAATCACTTTAAGTGCTTTAAAGCAGCTATCTTTAAGGTGTCATACAACACCTGTGTCAAATGTTGCTATGCAGAACCATATGAGGAACCCCATTTTGTGTGTAACTGGTATTTATTATGGTTCTCGTAGTATTTTTTTCTCAGTGGTTCTTCTCTAGGTTGTGTGTCGTTCCATATACACACAAGTGCTTGTGCTGCTCCAGAATGACTCACAGTGACACCAGTGGTGGAGCACAGGATCAATTGGCACGAAAGAGACTTCATTTCATCAGACATCACTAGAAGAGCAACCTGTAGCCATGGAGACAAGACACTGGCTGGTGGCTGTCATGTCCTGTAGTGTTGGTTTCACGGGTGTATGGCATTGCATTTGAGCACTGCAGAAACATAATTTTCCTCGACCAAGCATGTACAGGCAGGTCTCTTCAATGGTGTCTTTATACAAACACACTCAAAAAATATTGTCGGTAGGTTAACTGTAATGAGTGATAAGTGCTAAACTGCGTGAGGTTTTATTGTTATCTGCTACTTGTGCAGATTTTTAATTACACCAATTACAGAGAAGCCACTTTATTTCCAGGACGTTCTGAACTTGACTATGAGTGGAAAAAGAGAGGAATACATGGAAATATAATAAAGAAAACAGGCCATTACTCTTTCCTGGTAGATCTTTAGTTCTGCTCCTAAACCTAGTGAGCTGCCTACATAGACAGTATTTAAGGCATCAGAAGTCTTCAGGTAGAAAAGACAACATTATGTTGCCATCCATCATACTTTGTTGTGCCCACTTTTGAAAGGTGCATTCACATGGACGGCCATTCAGTTGGTGTAGTTGTGTGTTTTTAATTGCTTGTATGTATTTCTACTTTTATCCAATTGCATTCAATGCATCTCATGGCTGCTCATTAACATAAGCTTTGTTGAATTGTTAACAGTTGCTGTTGTTATCAGAAATTGCAGACTCATTGAAAATAAATTATTTCTGGATGCTTTGTCATAGCAAATGCCTGTCACTGTAAACATCCCTTTATGTTGCAAATGAAACATTTTGCAGAGAATGTGATCCCAAAATGCACTGCAATGATAAGTACACTCTCAGAAAAGGTACAAAAGCTGTCACTGGGGCATTACCTTTTTAAAGGAACTAATAGGTACCATTAAGGTACAAATATGTACTCTTTACTTACTCTTAATATGTACCTTTAAAGTACTGATATGCATTTTTAGGAGTAAACAAGGTACAAAAGAGTACTGCCTCAGTGACAGCATTTGTACCTTTTTTTCCTGAGAATTGTAATGTTAAATATAGTACTTAAGTTTCATACAGTAGTTTTGTTAGTACACTGAAAAACATTTGGTAGAAACAATTTTCGCTCAGAAATAGCTAGTGCTTTGCAAACAGTCACAAAGAAATGGCAAGAAACACATTGAATTAAAGAAAAATTTAAATACTCCAATAACTTTGAAAAATAATTTTTTACAGTGTAAGATTGTTTTTGAAGTCTCTTATGCTGACAATAAGAGCCACACTTATTTGATCAAAAATACAGTTAAAACGATAATATTTTGAAATGTTTCAGACTTTAAAATATATTTTCTATTTCAAAAAGAAGCATTTCTTATTATCAGTGTTGAAAACGGATCTGTTGCTTAATAATTTGTGGAAACCGTGATATATTTTCAGGATTCTTTGATTAATAGAAAAAAAAAAAACTTCAAAAGAAATCGTTTAAAATGTCTTTAGTGTCAGTTTTGATATTTAATGGGTCCTTGCTTTTATTTAAATTGCTGACGTCAAACCTTTAAATTGTATTGTATTTGTACATATTTACATATGCATTTTTATGCTGCTTAGGTTTTGTAGACTCCTAGGTTTTGTAACTGGGTTAGCAAATATTTGACATCATACCAAATGGAAAAAGGGACTAAAGTTAGTTTGTTGATTCATTCTTTGCCTAAATACATTTTTATAGTATAATAGTGTTTTTATTACAAAAAAAAATCCTGAATTGCAGTTGTTTCACAGGTGTTAATAAAATGTTTGTCTTTGATCTCAGAAGAGAAATGTTTTGAGGATTATGCAGTGGGAGTAAAATAGACTTCCTTCCCAAGCTTGCTATAACAGCTCATGGGAAATATATATATATATATATATATGAGTGTGTATAGAGGATTAGACGCTTTAATGACAGCCATTACAGGCTCTCTCTGGCTTATCATCTGACCTGTTCTTGGTAGGAGAGTGTGTGTTCACTGAAGATTACTGGAGCTTTTGAAATGCTGGATCTGCCTTTATGTCCGTCATTCCCTCCTCCTCGCCCCCATACGTCCCTTTAACACGTTTTCTGTAATCCATGGCACCTGACCCACGCGGAGTCTCAGTGAGACTGTTGACATTTCAGATCAGGATTAGAGCGCTGCTTTAAAGATTACCCAGGTTGATGTTTGTTTGCTTTGCTCCTGGCCAGACAGAAGTGGGTTAGATGTAAGCAACCCGTTTCATCTTAGTGTACTCCGTCCAGCGGGTACGTTGGCATTCTCCAGGCCCGTCTGTGTGGGGCACAGTTCAAATGAAAGATTAAAGCATACGGTAAAACCGTCAGATAAGGCTTTGCAAGCTTCTGTCCTGAATGTGTAGATCTCTCGTGTTTGGTTCTGTAATGTCTGAATTCCTCCACCGAATGCTGAACCCTCTGCTGATAAATAGAGGCTTGAATCTTCTGTACCACAGCAACAGAAATGATATTTTAGCTGAGTTGTGAGCTTGAAATCTGAATTAAATGTAATGAGAAACTTCACAATAATACAAACACAATAAATAGATGTCTTTTTTCATCAGTGTAGTCTAAATCTTGAACAAATTACTCGTATGAGGTGGTTGTTCTTGAAGGGGTCAAGAACTGAGAAATCAAAATTCCCTTGATCTTTTGACATACAAGAGGTCATTGTGCTATAAAATCATTCAGAACTCAAAACTTTGTCTTAAGTCTAAAAATAACTTATATTGAAGCCAATCTGCCAAAACAGCTTGTGGAATTTACCACTCTATGATGTAATAGTGTGGCTAAACACCGCCTCCGCTGAAGAAGATCAACGCCTGCTTCTACATCGCTGCCTGCTTAGCCCGTAGGTAAATGACAAGAGCGGCAAACGCAGGTCTACGCAGAACCAAACGATTAACTTTATTTTTAATGAAGTGCCAGACTGAGATATTTTTTAAATCAATGATGCGTTTTTTCAGGACTCTTGGAATAGAAGTTTCAAAAGAACATAATTTATTTAAATTAGAAATCTTTTGTAACATTATAAATGTCTTTGCTGTCACTTTTGATCAGTTTAATGCTTCCTTTCTGAATAAAAGTACATTTTAAAGTACATTAAAAATCTTGCTGACCCCAAACCTTTGAATGGTAGTGTAATATAGTAGAATTGCAACCAGAATTGTTCATCTCATATGATTCCCATTGACTCTTTGTATACATAAATATCTTGTTGAGAATGTGTGATGCACGTGTAAACTGATGTTTTCATAGGATTACAGAGTTTACAGTTGTCATTAAAGTACTTTCAGACTCTGCAATTGGATGAATTTATTTGAATTGGAAATCTATGTAAACGAGCATTAATCACACTGTATCTTTCTCACTCTCTCTCTCTCTCTCTCTCACACACACACCTCCCACATCCCCCGCATCTGGCTGCTCTCTAATGTATATCTGTGACCTAAACTTGGCCCTCGCAAGAACTCAAATAATAATCAAGGCCTCGGATATTGTCAAATTTACAGGCCACTCTGTGTTGCATAGCAACAGGCAGTGCAGCGCTGAGTGAGAGAGAGAGGTGATGCTGTGTGTGTGTTCTGAGCTCTGTGTGAAAGGCTAAAGTCACACAATTGATCTCTTTCTTTCTGTCATGCAGAGATGCCCTTTTCTGACCAGGTCAGCCAACATCCACAGGCTTGTATTTATTAAAAAAAAATAATAATTTCAAATAAGATGTTAGTAGTTACTGTGTAGTCAGTTTATTAAGACAATCAGCTGCAGTTTTATCTTTCAGCTTTCTATGGCAATTCCCATAGCTGTTGTTGTAGGCATTTTTCAGAACTTTATAATCAAATGTATCCATCAACAGCTCAAACTTACATTTGTCCGTCCATAGTAATGCTCTGCCATTGAATCTGTGTTTTTTTGCCCAATTGAACTGTTTTCTTCTTTGCCAGAGTCAGATTTGGTTTCTCTTTGAAACTCTGTCTAAAGACCAGTGGCATCTTAGAGTCTTTTCTGTTTCAGATTAAGCTGATGTTTGGATTGCACTTTTCAGTGAAGCTTCTAGCTGAGCACCAGCGAGGCATCTGTTTCTCAAACTAGATGCTCTGATGTACTCGTGTTGTTGTGCATCTGGGCCTTCCACGTCTCTCTCTCAGTCTTGGTTAGATCCAGTTTGTTTCTTTTGTCAAAACAGTAGTGTGTGGAATGGCCTTCATCTCTCAGAAGAACAACAGAGCAATGTGTTTCCAGGAAAAAATGTGTTTGTGTTTGGCCAGAATTTAACTTAAAGTATAAAGTGACTTGCAGAAATGCTTGCAAGTGTACTCAATACTTCAGCAACTGAAGTTAATATATAAATATAAATGATAAATACTCATAAAGTGTTTCACACTTGAAATAGCACAGAAGTTTACGACTGTACCAGATAAGCTCATTATAAGGATATTTTAAAACAGATTTTCATAGTATTGGCTGCTTAAAATGGGCCTTTTACATATTTGACTTCTATATTATATTATATTATATTATATTATATTATATTATATTATATTCATTTTGATTGTAAAATGTTTAATTAAAATTAAAATGATAATATTAATTTATAATTAGTTTAATTTAAAACAATATTTATTTTTAAAATATTTACAAATATAAATACTATTTCTTTTAATTTACAGTAAAAATAATTTACAAAAAAATTGTTAGTATTTCTTTTATTACTTTTATATTGGGCCAATGAGTAACCTTCATCCTAGAATTGTGATTAGTGAGGTTTGCACAGGTAAGCCCCAATTTCAGATTTTACAGCTTCTGCTTTAGTGCGTTATAAAAAGTTTTTAACATTCAGAATCATGGTATTGTTGTAATCTACATCTTTTGACTCCCATTTAACACTTTATTCCCAATTTTCTATAATTCATGATGTCTGTTATGGCATATCTTACAGCCACCAAGATATTAGTATTCACAGAAGAGCTTGATATATTTTAGGGGCAAAAGGAAGATGATTAGAAAATGCATTATTCATCATCAGTTTAGTTTAATAAGATTATGAAATATTTATTTTATTTTTTCATATAGCTTTTGTTGTCTTATGTTTTTCAGACAGCACAGACTGAAACCGTTAATTGACCTGTTTCGCCGACTCTACGCAATGTTAACGTATCATTACTGCTGATAACAACCTGCTTGATTTTCACTGAGCAGATGTTGATAATGTGGTGAGAAGACTGAATGGAAAATCCTGCTTAATTGTTTTGGTTCTGGTTTCTAGCAGGTCCAAGCTGGATATTAGCTGATCATTGGTTGGTCGACCACCCACCATCTTCCAAAAACCACAATAAACCAGCTATAACCAGCTACTATTATTTCAAAACCATGAAAGAGGGACTTAAACCATATCAAGTAACTAGCCTATTATAGAGTCTTAGGGACAGACAGTAAACATCCACCTAGAATCACCCAAGCAACTATCCACAACCATCCACCCTAGAATAAGGCCATAGGGCTGGATTCACAAAAATCTTCATAAGAAGTTAAAAAATGTCTACATGTGCCTCTTGAAAAATATTTGAAGTTGTCAAATATATTTTTAAAAACCTTTTAATGTTTTCTTAAGAACAAAACAACGGGCTTTGGTTATCTGATGCCAGACTCACTGTAAAAACCCAGTGGAGAACTCAATAAAAAGGCCACCTTTTTGCACTCCCTGCAAATTACTGTAATAATCATAAGTAATATGATAGCTAGTGTTACATTGTAAAGCGTAATATTTGGAAGTTTAGTTTTTGTTCCCAAATACTGTTTAAAACAGTTCATTTTAATTAAATGGAATTAGAGAATAAATAAATATTACATTGATATAAAATACATATATATATATATATATATAATTGAATATAGGTTTTGAAATGCAGCTCATTTGTACCATTTCATTTATATCACTTCTCTGCTTAATTTCCTCCCCCTGCTAATCATAAGCTACATATAAGTAATATGTATTATATGTAGCTAGTGTTACGTTGTAATGCTTAATATTTGAATCAACAGAATAAATACCTTTGGGGATTTTAGACAAGTTGGTGGTGATCCTAATTTTGAAAAGTTATTTACAATGATTTTTTAGGAAGATTCTTTTTAAGGATTTGAATTCTTGCAATCTTACTGGGGAAAAAAAACTTTAAGTATTTTGGGAATACAATATTTAGATATATATTTTTTTCTGACTTAAGAACGGCAGTTAATAATTTTATTCTTGAGAATGTTCTTTGAATCTGGCCCAAGGACATCAAGAAGAAAAAAACCCCCATCTGAGCAGGGAATTTCAGACAATGTCCTACACAAGTATCTGCTAAGATTCCTTCTAGTTATTGTTACATCATTAAGGTTAATGTTCCCTTATTGCTCTGAAATTACCAGCAAACACACACATCCATTTAAACATGGCCTGATGATAACAGCGCTTCATTCATCGGGAGTTCTTTATGTTGCAGGTAATGAAAATGACAAACACTGGCAAACTCGACATCATTGAATCAAAGAGTATGTAAATGAACAGTTCTGAGGATACAGACGAGCCACTGGCTTTTGTGTTGCACGTTTCACTTCGTCTTTCATCCAACCATGAACAGCGATCTCACAAACACTCCCCACACAGACAAAAAAAAGACAAAAAACAGTCTGGTCCTCAGCCTCCCCCTGCTGAATTCTTAATAATGGTGTACATATGGCTGAAATTGCACCGTGCACTTGTATATAAAACGTCTCCATAAAATTAATTTAGCAAAGACGACGCAGCCATCAAAGAAACGTCCGGCTTATTCATCGAGGGACAATGTGGAAACTAATTTCCCCGAGGTTGCCACACCGGCTGTCTTTATGTCAGTTTTTCCGATATGCTCTTGTCATCACGCCGCGGCGAAAATTAAACCGGTGACTGGCAGTTTTGACGGCTTTCATTGAGCCCACCTCATGCACTTTGCCTTTTCGTGTGTTTCTAGCATATGAATTGAAGGCGCTTATTATATTTGTGAATAGTCCATTATGTCCAGGCGAGCATTCGGGGCCGTGCTCAGGGGCCCGTTCTGTTTGTCACACAGGGCCTGTTTTGATCGATGTGGCTGTGGTTTGTCACAGCTGGAAGGGAGGTGGTAGACTTGGGTTGTATAGAGAAAGCGATGCACCACACAGAGCTCTGCAATTAAGCTGTTTTCTTTCTGTTAATTAAAAGCAAATTAGTCACTGCAACAAGAGGAGCTGTCTTCTCCTAATTGCCACCCAGCATTGCCAAACATGAACCTGTTGTTGAAATGTTCTGTCTTTTCTTACACTTTCATTTTCTGTCTTGCAGGGTCGACGGGGGAAAACAGGAGAACCAGGGACTGCAGGACCACCGGTAAGAATTACAGTTTATAGTATGTGTAACATTGACAAGAAAATGACCAAATATTCAGTATTGAGGGAGGCCAAAAATGAAAGTTGAATAATTTGGCTGCTTTGAAAAGCTGAATGGCCTTTCCCAACCAATCATGCGCTTGGCAGTGCAACAGGAGAAGAAAATTAAACTTAATTCAAAATATGTTCTCTGTAATCCAACATTATTATTATTATTCTAACAGTTTTTCTTAAGTGAATTTGCAAAGACCCCACAAAGTATTTCTATATGATTCTATTTCTGTTCTAAAAGTGTGCATTTGCTTTATTCCTGCCTGCCTGATTTGATATTTTATTATATGATACAATGAAATTCATAAATTGTGTCAAGTGTCCAATTAATCTTTAGAGGCTCTGCATCTTGTTTTAGACATATTTAGATATTTTTACAGTTCAGGAATTGATTTGATCAGTAGAAGCAAATAATAAACAGAGTGGATTGGTTCAGAGGATTTAGTTGTATTAAATTAGTGCAGAAAATCACCATTAATAAATAAATAAACAAATAAATTGAGTTTGATACCTGCTATTTTATATATATATATGAGCATTAATATCGAGCCCACACAGAATCTGTGCCCGCAAAGCTCTGCAGAAATCTCCACATATTTCTATGCCTGTCATTCAAAAAGTTTTAAACCCTGTGTGTTTTCTCTTATATGTTTATTTTAGTGAGATATTTCAGCTACTAACAAGTGTACTAGCTCCATTTTACCATATTTAAGTCCATGCTCCAGCGTTCTGCAAAATTTCTCCTAGAACTTGAAATGTAAAGTCTAGATGGCCAAAAGTATTTCAAGTTTAGAAAAGTTTTTGTTCCCAAGTACTGTTTAAAACAGTTCATTTTAATTCAATGGAATTAGAAAATAAATAAATATTAATTTGATATAAAATACATGTATACAATTGAATATAGGTTTTGAAATGCAGCTCATTTGTACCGTTTCATTTATATCATTCTCTGCCTTATTTCCTTCCCCTGCTATTCGTTTCAGATTCAGAAAGCATAATTGTTGTCATAAATCTGCTTCAAAAGCAAACAAAATTTGTCATTGTGCATAATGGACCTGATACCTGCTGCTATATTCATCCCCCTCCAGATGAGTTTTCTTGGTTTATGCATTGGTTCAAGTGAAATCTCCATCACATGCACTGTTTGGCTCAACGTTTCAAATTAGGATTTCAAGCAGCCCAGAGGGCCATATTAAGAGCAGTCCCATGCATAAGTGTTATTGAAGATCCTGATGAGACTCTCAAAGGGGCCCTAGTTTACTGCTTGATAAATAGTTATCTCATCAAAGCCGTGGCATCAGTATGGAAATGTGTATGACATAAAAATCACACACATGCACACACTTCAGGCTTTG
The DNA here is from genome assembly GCF_001515605.1 of Sinocyclocheilus anshuiensis. Taxonomy (NCBI): domain Eukaryota; kingdom Metazoa; phylum Chordata; class Actinopteri; order Cypriniformes; family Cyprinidae; genus Sinocyclocheilus; species Sinocyclocheilus anshuiensis. Next base: position 1,787,200 of record NW_015552593.1, on the reverse strand, counting down.
AAACATATGTTGCATCATAAATTTCTGGCATTTTTACATTGCCTTTGGCTTTGTGGTTGTACCCACATATGTAGAACTGGATAAACATTGCCAGCTTTACTGATTCTATTTTAAGTGGGAAATGAGTGATTAATACATTGTTATATTGAATGAAAACGTAAAGGAATACTTCACCAGAAAATGGAAATTCTGTCTCTCTCTTGTGTTCTAAAACCATTTGACATTTTTTGTTCAGACTGTGCTGGTTGCTCTTTTCCATGCAGGTACTATAAATAGGAACTATTTAAGCAAAAGCAACAAAAAGTGGTTCATTTGACGTGTGAACTACAGTAAGTCTTCTGAAGTCATGCGATAGCTTTGTGTAAGGAACAGACTGACTTTGAAGTAGTTATTCGCCGATAAATTTCACGAGTGATTGTTCACTACTGTAATGAGTCTGACTCGTGAACGAATCATTTAAACTGGTTTTATGAATCAAATCAGCAGTTTCACTGAAAAGATTCAAGTAAAGTCACTTTTATTTATGAAATGCTTTATACAATACTGTAACAACGTTCGTAGGTCGGGAAGAAGGAGGCGGGAACCGGCGAACGTTTAAAGACTTTAATAAAATAAACAAACACAAAATGAA
>NW_015552593.1:1744205-1786530 GCF_001515605.1 Sinocyclocheilus anshuiensis | reverse complement strand
GGACACACTGCCGCTTGGTCCTCAACTGGCTGAGAGGCTCTCACTCGCGGTGCCATGCGATGGTACTGGACATCGTTGGTGGACGGCCCACCACTCCTCCGCCTCCTGGCGGACGGCGATGGCTCCTCCTATTGAGGGCAGCCGGCAGCGAGTCCCCCGTTCCCTGCTCCTCCCCAATCATGGCGGATGGCAGCAGGCTCCGGCCTCCTGGCGAACGGGGCCAACTCCTCCGCTCCCTCTCGGACGGCAGCCACCCCTCCTCGACCCAGGAGCGCGGCAGCGAGCTCTCCGTCCCACCTCGTCTTCCATAGTTCCAGCACAACCGCCTCGGGCAGCCACCGGCGGTCTCTCCGCTTGTTCCTGCTGCCCGATCTCCTCAGCACCGCAATCCCCCTCAGCAGCGAGGGCTCTCTGACCGCGTGTCCCTCCTTCCTCCGAGGTTTCGGCACCAATGTAACAACGTTCGTAGGTTGGGAAGAAGGAGGCGGGAACCGGCGAATGTTTAAAGACTTTAATAAAATAAACAAACACAAAATGAAAGTAAAGCGGCAGCCCCTCGCGGACGACTGCTGCACACAAAACACAAAATAAAATCCAGGCCTGGTCCTCTCTCGTCTTTCACTGTCGTCACTCCTGGCTCCTTTTATCCTTCCGGAGCTCCTCCGTGGGACTCGAGACCGGTGAGTGGTGCAGGTGTTGCTCATTATAAATTACTCCACCGGCCTCGCTCCGTTCCCACGGCTCTTGGCCCCGCCCTCTCTCGTCACAAATACAAATTGTTTCAAAGACGTTTTACAGTAATAAACAGTAAAGTAACATAATCAACTTCAAATATGAGATGAATTAAAATTCTGCTCTAAAGCAGCTAAAAAAAGACAATAGTGTCATTATTCATCTCAAGCCAGTTCAGTGTTTGTTCAGATTCAGTTCAATAACTTTGTAACGTTCATCAATTATGAAAACTTTAAAACAAATCTACAGATGACAATACTGTCATCATTCAGTGCCAGATGTTGAGACTTTTGGTGAATAAGGGTCTGTTTTTCACACAAAGCTATCATATTGCTTCAGAAGACTTGAAGTATGGATCATATGGAACACATTTATATATTATTTATATGATATGTATGGGACCTTTTCAACACCCTATTCATTGTAATTGCATTTTCTAGAAAGTAAATATGGCTGAGTTTTCATTTTTGGTTCAGCTGTTTCTTTAAAGATTTACTAAGCTGCAAAACGAAACGCAAATGCTGCCTGATCTGCTCTGCATACTAATAGTGACTGACCGTTAAGTTTCACACATGCTACTGTAAATCCCTGTCACTTTCCATTACAGGAAAGTTATAAAGTGGTGGACACAAAGTCATAAGAGTCAGGAGGGAAGTGGTTGTGACATTTTAAATGGCAGTGTCTCGATAATTTCCATGGCATGTGCCAACCTTGCTTCTGTCCTCGGGAGCTGGCATTTATGAGTGGCCTGTCGTCAGTGGTGATGGCAGGGAGGAGGAGGGCCTCGGGCAGCACAGACATCCTCCCCCAGCCTCGAGGTGTCGAGGAACGCCATGTGCGGTCCAGGAGGCCCTTATCTATCTGGATGTTTAGTTGAGCTGATGTGTCTAGTGACCTTTGTCAAGGACATTCACAGGTGTTGTTGTTCCAGTTGTGGGCAACAGAGGCTAATACGCAGCGAATGCTGTCCTGGTTGCAGGGTCAAGCAGTTAAAGCTGAATTTACATTTTGTTTTGCATTTTACAATATTGGGTTTTGAGCAAAAAAGCTTCCTTGCCCAAGACATTTTGAAATGAGCTTCCAAATGTAAGTGCAAGTGATTTGATTTACTCATACTGAGATGTATTTCTTCAACACAGGGTCCACCTGGAACATGCGATGCTGAAGCTGTTAAGGTAAGAAATAAAAGCATTTTTTAAAAGCAAAAACACTAAGTAAGCCATTCATAGGTTGGAAAGTTTAAACACTGTGGCACTTTCAAAACATACTGTACATAGCAATGTTTAAGCAGCCTGACCAGCCTGGCATAGCAACATTGGCTCAACCAATGGCACTGGGGGCGACCCTTTTTTTTATCAATAGTAGACAAAAAAGTGTTCAGGACTGACTGAAAAATTGTCATTGTTTTTGTGGTTCTGTTTGTTGACTCCAATGGTTTTAAGACAACTAGATGTATAGAAAACATTTACTTCCGCGCTTTTACTTTTAAAGGGGTCATATGATGTTGCTAAAAAGAACATTATTTTGTGTATTTGGTGTAATGAAATGTTTATGCGGTTTAAGGTTAAAAAAAAACATTATTTTCCACATACTGTACATTATTGTTTCTCCTCTATGCTCTGCCTTTCTGAAACGCGTCGATTTTTACAAAGCTCCAAGAGCTTGTAACACTCCAAAGAGAAAGGAAAAATTTAAATCGCATCATATGACCCCTTTAATATAAGTTGAATATTTTTATTATCAAAAGCCCTGTCATTTAAAGGGTTAGTTCACCCAAAAATGAAATTCTGTCATTAATTACTCACCTTCGTGTCGTTCCAAACCCGTAAGACCTCCGTTCATCTTCAGAACACAAATTAAGATATTTTTGATTCATCCCGTGAGCTCTCTGACCCTCCCATAGACAGCAAGTGTCCTTATACTATCAAGGTCCAGAAACGTAGCAAGGACATTGGTAAAATAATCCATGTGACATCAGGGGTTCAACCGTAATTTTACGAAGCTACGAGAATACTTTTTGTGCACAAACAAAAAAAAAAAAACGACTTTATTCATCAGTTCGTCTCCTCCACGTCACCCTAGCACCATTTTGGAGAGTATCCACTTTTTTTTTTATATACTTTTTTAGATTTACTAGACTTTTGGGAGATCAAAAATCAAAACCGCCATTACTTTCATTCCTTACAAAAAAGGTACAAAACCGTCACTGAGGCGGTACCAAAAGATCCTAATATGCATTTTTTGAGTACTAATACAGTATGTACATTTAAGGTACTATTGTACCATTTATCAGTAAATAAGATACAAAGAAATGCAATTTTGCATTTTGTACCTTAGTGTACTGCCATAGTGACAGACAGCTTTGTCTACCTTTGTAAACGTAAGTTTAACACATTACATTGTGACATATTAAGTGCATTAGGATCAGTGCACTCTGTATGCATACTACATACTGACTGATGCACAAGTAAAAGTAGCATGTTGGTAAACTAATTGGAACATTCCAAAATCTAGTCTAGAATTTTAATTAATTTAATTAATTTAGTGTAAAAAATTAAAAAATATAAGTATTTCAAAATGATTGAAAATTGATCAGGTCATATGGCAACAATGTAGCATTCTATATTAATCATGGAATAATGTAATTGCTTCATTTACTATTTTTAAAGAATAGTACATAGGAAACCGTGTATACTGCACAGTATTTAGTGAGTAGTAAGCTAGTATCCCATTCTGAACATAGACTTCAATAGATATCTGAGTTGTTGTGAGGTCAGTGCACCACTGCACCACTGTCAGTGACCTAGAATACTGTTTAGACACATTGTGCTGTCTGTGTGTCGGTAAGGTGAGATGAAGTATTTATTCAGTGCTGTCCTCCTGAGAACAGAGAGGGAAGGACACGCTCGCATCCTTATGATTGGCTTCTCTCAGTCAAACGCTGGCTGTCTGCTCAGCATGTTAAACAGCCACACACACACACACACACATCCTGCATCACTCCTCAGTCTCAAGCCTGACAGATGGTAATTATGAACAGTGCTTTTGCAAAAGGTCTGCAATAATTTTCATGAAGCCCAGGGGTGTCATATCTCACCAGGGGCAATGGCAGTGTATGAATATAAATATGCAGTATATAATATATATATATATATATATATATATATATGATACGGTGTAACATTGGTTTTGCTTTGTTTCACAGAACTAATCGTTGCCTGGGTTGCGTATGTATGTGTGGGGCGGAGCTATCAAAATAGAGGCGAGACCCTTTTGGGGTAGGAGCGTGTTTGTTTTGATGATTTCAAATGTCAACATTGGCTACCAGAAATCACTTACCCCACCTTTAAGCAGCCCGACCAGCCTGGCATAGCAACATTAGCTGAACCAATGGTATTGGGTTTACCCTTTTTTTTGACCAATGGTAGACAGGAAAGTGTTCAGGACTGACTGAAAAATTGTCATTGTTTTTGTGGTTCTGTTTGGCGACTTTAATGCCGGTTTTAAGTAGACAACTAGATGTATAAAAAACTTTAAGCATTTTAATTAAGCGTTACCGTTAGTTCTGGCAGGTCACGTGAGTCAAGCTTGCATCAGCTGATTCTCAGCTGATCACATCTACCTATAGGAATACGACACCTATCGCGGCATTATAAGCTCTATTCAGTATTATTCAGCAGCTTTTCAGATTCAGCAGCTTTTCAGCTTGCTCAGGAGCAAATTACCCTCCTCCATCCCCAGCTCCTCCTTTCGCCACAGTCAGGACTTGGCTTTCTGATATTCCTGGCTAATCAGACTCCTTTATCTTGAATAAAGTGTTACACTTAAATATCATTAAGTACATTAATGATATCTGCCTTGTTCTGTTCTGTTACCCCTAGGGGGGTTATTATTGCTGCTCTCCTTGCTCATTCATGACAGGCTGCATGGATGGGCAGGGAGTTTTTTGCCCAGAACAGAACCATACCGCCAAACCAAACTTTATGCTAAGTATCTATCATTTTAACGATAGTGGTCCTCACAGAACTTTTATTATAAGTTGAATGTTGTTTATTATCAATGGCCCTGTCATTTAATGTGCCTTTTATGTATGTGTTGAAATCTATAAGAGCATAGGTTTGTCCCAATTGTTTCATGATTTGGAAGGATGCTCACAAGTGTCAGTTTGCAGTTTAGTTTCAATAAATGAGGAGAAAGTTTTGAGTTCTAAAGGTTATAGCTTTTCTAGTGAACTTAACTTTTTCATTTTAATGTTAAATGTCATTTTAATTTATCTTTTGTTTTTTATCTTTAATTATACTATTTTTATCATTTTTTTTCTAGGAACTAGGTTCAAAATAGTTTATTAACATACTACTTTTACTCTTGCATCAGTCAAGATATAAAGGTACTGCCTCAGTGACAGTTTTTTTTTTCTGAGAATGTACATGTGAAGAATGAAAGTAATGGTGGATTTGATCTTTAGCATGACCTGACTGCCAAAAGATCAAATAAAAAATAAAAAATCAATGAAAATGAACAAAATAACTATTTCCAAAATGGTTAAAAATAGATGAGGTCATGGCAACAATGTAGCATGCTATATTTATTGTGTAATAATGTAATGGTTTAATTTACTATTTTTAAAGAATAGTAAGTAAACGGTGTATACTGCACTAAGTAGTAAGCTATAGTATCCCATTCTGAACATAGACATAGATATCGGAGTATATCTTATGAGGTCAGTGTTTAGACTGAAGGCTGTTTAGACACATGTGCTGTCTGTCTGTCAGTAAGGTGAGATGAAGCATTTATTCAGTGCTGTCCTCCTGAGAACAGAGAGGGAAGGACATGCTCGCATCCTACAGATTGGCTTCCCTCAGTCAAACGCTAGCTGTCTGCTCAGCATGTTAAACAGCCACACACACACACACACACACACACACATCCTGCATCACTCCTCAGACTTGAGCCTGACCGATGGTAATTATGAACAGTGCTTTTGCAAAATGTCTGCAATAATTTTCATGAAGCCCAGGGGTGTCATATCTCACCAGGGGCAATGGCAGTGTATGAATATAAATTTACAGTATATAAATATATATATATTAAATAGGGCAAGAGTGAGTGTTTACATGCAGCTCCTTAACTTGTCAGTTCACACTCACAGCTGACATGCACAGTCAGGTCTCAGGGCAGAAAGTGTGTCTGTCTGACCTTTAACCTTCTTCTCATAAAGTAACCATCTAAGTTACACTAATAAGTTTGCTTGCAATTTGATTTCTGTTCACCTGTCTTTTTTGGTCAGTTAATGCCAAAGCACTGATATGCTGCAAAAAAAATATTTAATTAAGTTTATTTTTTAACCCTTTGTCAATTTCTTTCTTTATCATTATTATTATTATTTTTAAATAATAAACCTTACATTTATTTTTTTATGTAATGATTTATGCATGAATAAAATACATTTATTTGGTAGTGGGGTAAGAAAAAATGGTTAAAGTATTTTAAAGTAAATTGATCTTGTTTTGTAGATATTTAGTTTAATTAATTATTTTTTTTTATTTTTTACTATGCAACTACTGATTTAGCAAATTATCTTTTGCTATGCTGTTCCTTACCCAGTGTTATGGATCTCTTTTTTTCTCATGCTCATGAGTTTATATCACACCAGAATTGTGCCTGGATACCTTCATTAATTAAAAGATTTTTTATAACCTACATTTTTCTTTTCCAGTCAATTTGATACAACCTGTTTCAAGTCCCTCAGTTTGACAAGTACAGTAATTAAAGCGAGTTAATTTTATCTTTCAGATGGTGGGATGTCTAAACACTAGATTCTTTTTGAGTTGTTCTGCTGTTAGCAGACATTTTAAATCAAAATAATCTTTCTTAATTTCCTCTAAGTGACAGTAATTACTGTTTCAGTGTAGTCAAATGGACAGTGTAACCAGGAGCATTGTTTACCTGATCCCAGACAAACCCACCTGACATCCAACTCAGGGCAAATGATTCAGGCTTGGGTGTAATTAAATGAACATTCTGGGTTAAAAGCAGGTTAAGGACTATCAACAGCATTTGTGACATACTGTTGATTTCCACAAAAACGAATTTCATCTCGTCCCCTAGTTTTGTAAAAACATCACTTTTACAGCCATACAGTTACAATGGTAGTCTATGGGGTGAGTCATTTCGGAGAGTTTAAAAGCAGAAATAAAAAAGGAAGTTTATTCCTCTATTTAAAAAAATAAAAATGGGTAAAAAAGAATAATATAAGTGCATTAACTAAAATATAAGCAGCCAATTTCTGGTTTTAATTCCCCAATAGTCTTCCAAGGTAACTGGAAACTGACTGAAGTCAGATCTATTTTCTTGTTTTAAACCTGGAGCATTAAAAATGGAAGACCCTAATAGTTTATCAAGAAATGTGTGCTTTAATTTTAGAAGGCCTTGAAGCTATGTATGTGTTCAAGCACCGGACATGCCATGATTCAACCGTGCTAAGGCCCGGAGGGATAAAAGGACAAGGACAAACAATATAGGCTGATTTGTTCTTGATAAATATAGAATTTTGAGAATTTTTCTGTTTATGACGTCAAATTGAGTCACTGTTGTATTAACTATTTTTGTACATTGTTCAGTTGAAGAGTAGTGTCTTAGCAACAAATGACAGTCAGGATGCCTGCATGCATTAGCCAATTAGAAAACTATGACGTGTGTCTTTAGCTGTCAATCATTTTGGATGGTTGGGTGGGCGGGTTAGACACCTTTGTAGAGGTGCGTAGTCAATACAGTAATGTTTCTATGCAGTAAGGCATGCAGTGATTCTATGCATTAGCCAATTAGAAAACTATGACGTGTGTCTTTAGCTGTCAATCATTTTGGATGGTTGGGTGGGCGGGGAGACACCTTTGTAGAGGTGCGTAGTCAATACAGTAATGTTTCTATGCAGTAAGGCAGAGACGCTCAATTAAATTGAGTTTGCTGTAGGGAAGATGCACACACACCAAACCATTATGTGGAGAAAAGTTTATTTTAACCATGAGCTGAATTCAGAGATGAAAGTTTCCTCATCATCTGAGTGGGGCTTCGGACCCTTTGGCTTTGCATTTAAAGTCAGTCTGTATCATAGAGTATCAGGGCTGTCTGTCAATGTTTGACCTTCTAGTGGTCCTTTCATAGAACAAACTGCCTCAAGGTCTTTGGTATTTTTGCGCTGCCCATTAGGAATACAAACATGTGAGGCGAGCCAATCAGAAAGGCTGCTCACTTGTTTTCAAAACTACTGCTGAAACACTTGTTCATTGGTTAAATTCTTTGCTCGCCCCAGAGACCTTTGTTCACGCTAAGCTTTAAGCATTTGAAATATGCATTAAAACTAGGGCTGTCAATCGATTCAAAATTTTAATCTGATTAATCACATCCTTTTTCTGTCGCACACTTCATGAAATTAAGCATAGACCATTTATCTTGTTTCAAATGTTTATGTTGTCATCATTTGCTATATCCAGCAAAGTATACCAAAAGATTGAAGGGTGATTCTCAAAAATCTATATTTCTAGTCAAGAGCACTCATACACGCATTATTATAACGGACTCACACGTGCTTACTGTACTGTACGACTCCTGTACACCACCGCAATTGTCTTTACCTTCATTGCAGTCTTCATCCATCAAAACTTTACTAGCGAGACTGTCATACACGCATTATTATAACGGACTCACACGTGCTTACTGTACTGTACGACTCCTGTACACCACCGCAATTGTCTTTACCTTCATTGCAGTCTTCATCCATCAAAACTTTACTAGCGAGACTGTGTATCCAGTCGAGAAAGCGTAGTTTGCGTCTCATCTGGCCATACAGCGGTGGGATGTGTTGACAATCCATTTAGTCTATACTTCACACAGCGCAACGTGTGAGGGCTCGCGCTCTTCAGAGACAATCACAGAATATGACAGAGCTCGTGTTTTAAAGCCAAACACACTGGAATGAATAATTCACTGAAAACACAACGCGAGTCTAAAATAAATTTTAAATTATAACTGTCAGTTGTGGCATCATTTCCACCATGGAAAAATGGTTAAGTGTTTAAAGACGAGCTTAAAAATTTATTTCCACCATGTCATGTTTGTCAAACAAAAGTTGTGATAGAAATAATATTTGTTGGATTAAAGAAAATAGTTCTGAAAAAAATTACAAAAAACATCATAATTCTTCTGTCACACATGTAGACTGTTGGACAATGTTGAAAACGTTTAAAAGTGTGTTTTAAGATAATTTATCTTTTGTGTTTTTGTTTAGTTTTGTTTTAGAGAAGTTTAGAAGTCAACAGTGCCAAAGGTTCCCACAGCTGAAAAGTGCATGTGTTTATGTGAGCATGAATGGAAATATTTTTGGCCCTGCTGGGGAAAAAAAAACTGCCCAAACAAGGGGTTTTGGGCACTCATCGGCTGGTTTTAGAGTGGTCAGGCTTCAAGACCACTAAACCATCTAAAATAGCTGTTTTGACAGACTGCAAGTTCAACAAACCTCCTTAAGCTGGTTCAAGTTGCTTTTCTCAGCAGGAGAGGCCAAAGTAAGAAGAGCAATTGTGCGGTCGAGCTCTTAGTAGAGCTATTCAGACTCCGTCCATTCTGTGTGGCTTTTATTACTGATCACGAGTGACCACCTATCATCAGCTGGCTGTAAAAGACACTCTCTTCCCTCAGCAAGAACATTTCCTATAAATCTTCACGCAGGGATTCAGGATTACACAGGGGTTTGGCGAGGGAGCTGATGCTTGACAAAGAGGACCAGAGGGAGAGGCTTTTTGCTTCACTGCACCTTTGAGCTCAGACAGAAGGAGAGTGTGTATGCAGTGCTCCAATTTGCTCTTGTGAGCGCTCTGTGTGTGTGTGTGTGTGTGTGTGTGTGTGTGTGTGTGTGTGTGTGTGTGTGTGTGTGTGTGTCATCTCCACCAGTTCACACAGGCATTGGACTGTGACTGGACTCTGAGAACAGGGAGAGGGCTGTGTACGGACTCACACTACAAGAGTTCAGAGCGGAGTAAATTGCTGCTCTTTGTTATAGAATTGTTCATGGTCAATACACATGGTGCGGTTAGCATACTTTTGACCTTAGCGTCCTACTGCGGGTAACAAGTCAGAAAGCAGGATTATCTACATCATAACCACTTACTTGTATAATAGGTCACTTGTTTGACTGAGGACACGTATTTAAGTGTGTTGCCCCAAATGACATTAAAAAACATAAATTTTTCATAAAAAATAAGACTGCAATTATTTCTAAAGTATATAACAAGAAATAAACAGAGATAATAAGATAGTAACAAAGAAAGAAGCCTGGGAAGTACAGGGCAAATGATCCTGTGGAGTGGCAAATTAATAATTTTTTAAAAGTACAAATGTTTAATAAAGTATTAATATTAGGTTATGAAAATTGCATGTGCAATAATTATAATAACATTTGAAAAGTGCTGTTTTGAAATCATGTCACACCACAGGACCATTTAAATTAGCCTTTGTAGCTAACAATTAACATTGTTTCCTTCACATTTATTTATTTATTTATTTATTTAGAATTTTATTTAAATGCATTTGAAATGCTTTTTTCCCAAATATTTATTTAAAAAAAAATTTTTCCTAAATGTTAGTTTGTTTGTTAGTTAGTTCGTTCATTAAAATTGTTCTGGATGTCGGAAATCCGAGGTCAAATTAGCTGTGCCAGAAAAAAAAAAATCATTAAAATATATAAAAAAAATAAAAAAAACTCCGGTATTGTGAATAATTTACTATTTTTTTCTGTGAATCATATTTAAGACAATAAATTCCAAAGATATAACACTTTTTTATTATTTATTTGAATTTAACAACAAAATTATTATTTAAGTGAAGTTCTTATGTGTTATTCAACACTGTTATTTCAATATTTCTCTCAAAATCGCATCATGAAATTCAAAAATATTCAGAAAGATTTAAAAAAAAACTCACATTATTGTTTATGAAATACCAAAATATTTTTGTCTTTTTCATGAAGCACTGTAAAAACATGTCAACTTCTGAAATATACCTTGAAGCTTTTGATGTTTTTTTTTTTTTTGGACTGATTGGATTGCTATAGTGCAGAGTCTCCAAGATGCAATCAAAACCGATAGCAATCTGATCACTCAGGAGGTGGCAATTACAGAGGAACAGAGACTGTGAGCTTTGGCATTACACCAAACACACCGCTATCTTTTGTGTGCACTCTGTTGTGCTTGTAAGCAATATTATGAAAAAGAAAAAAAAACTGTACAACTTGGGGGAATTGCCTTTTCCAGGTTGAGTAGACAAATTGTGTTACCTCTCCACAGAGTTCCCCTCAGGAATTTTAATGTACATACAGCGTTCAGTCAAGTCTGACACCACTAAAATCACCACAGGGATGTTTTGTGACGGTCCCTTCTCTCCTCAACACTTCCTCTCAATGATGTTTGTTTTGAAAGAAAACACAACATTCAATTCTAAATCCTTCATATCTTTACACCATTTAGCTATGAATCCATGTGTATTGGAGTATCTGAAAGCACAAATGGATTCCAGACTCCATATATAGACACTAAATGCTCAGCCTCTCGCCTGCCAGTATAAAAGATGCTCAGTTTGCATTGTTTTGAGAGAGGACAGGGTCTCAAAATGGACGCAGGGTGAGTGAGACAGGAATTTATCTTCAGTGAGAAAGTGCCATCTATTGGCCGATAAATTCCTGTCCTATCTGTGTGACATGATGTACTATGGCGACTTACAGAACATTGATTTCATGTTTAGTGGCTGTAATTAAGTGGCATTAAGTGTGATGTATACATGGGCACATTTGTGTAATGGAAGTTGGATTAAATAAGGGTTCACAGACTGGTTTGACATTTAACATTTAAATATTCTAGTTCGCTGTGCCACATCACATCAACACCACCAAAGGAAATTAAGTGTGATATGTGCGCCGTTGGATGCTAGACTCCCAGCATGCATCACAGCATGAATGAATCATGCTTATTACAGCTTCATTGTTTTTTCAGTGTTTGAAACGGTGTAATAACATGTAATAACGTGATTTTGAGTTTCACCATCATTGCAGTTTAGTCATTGCTGTAAATTGTGATTCCCTGGAATGAGAAAGGTCAAGGAAGTGTCTGTGTTGAATGTTAATATTTTGGCGATAATGAACAAGCGTTGGAAAAAATTAAAGAATAGTAAAAAAAAACAAAATAATAAAATAAATCTTTATCTAGTAGTCATAAATGCTTGGAAAGGTCAAGTCAAGAAGGTCAAGAACTTGTATTAGATGCAAAAAATTAAAAGTAAAGAGTGTGTTACACATACATATATACATACATATATATATATATATATACACATACATATATATATACATACATATATATATACATACACATATATATACATACATATATATATACTGATTAATACTTATTTTAATAGCAAAGAATATATTAACTTGATAAAAAAGTGACAGTAATCACATTGATATTAATAAGAAATCTTTCTTAAGCACAAAACCAGCAAAAGACTGGAGTAATGGCTGCTGAAAATTCAGCTTTGCCATCACGCATATATTAAAATAGAAAAATTATTTTGAATTGTAATAATTTTTCACATTTTTACTGTTTTTTTTTTAATCACATAAATGCAACCTTGGTGATCAAAGAGCGAGAGAGTTCTTTCAAAAATATAATGGCTGATAAAATAATTATAAACAATAATAAAATTAAAATAACTAACATAAAATAATAGTAAAATAAATACATTTTAAAATGAATCTCTTATGCCAGTGGTTGCCCCTTTGCTGGTTATTCACCCCTAGACAATATTATCTGTGTGTTCATATGTTGTATGTATATGTGTGATTATTTGTTGTTGTTTTTCAGGGTATGAAGGGTGACCCGGGTGTCGCAGGAATGGATGGACAGAAGGGTGACAAAGGGGATTCTGTATGTAACATCTCAGAGCTCTAATTGAAAATCCCATCACAGATTTTTGTGTGCTTATTTACCTCATGATACATTCGTCTCTTCTAACATCTCACTCCACAGGGTTTGCCTGGCCTGGAGGGAGCCAGTGGAATGAAGGGGCAAAAGGTTTGTAATGCATGTTTTATTTGTTAGTTTGTGTGCTGGGAGGAGGTGAGTCTGTTCACTTGTTTGCCAGTTCTGTCTAATAAATCATAGTCTTGTGTAGAAAACCTTTTGACTATAACTGAGGTTCAGACTCAGTCAATTCTGTGGTTCATTTGATTCACTTTTCTTTATCATTATTCCTTTAGGGTGAGGAAGGACCACCGGGCCCTGTGAGTACTAGAGGTTCTCAGTCAGAGGTTCTGATGCATACAGATATATCACATACAGTAGTAGCACACATGAGAATCTACATGTTACAGAGCGTCCGTTTAAACAGGAAACTTGCATGTCTTTGATAAACACATTGATCTTCATGCCATGAACGACTCCACTGAGATGATTCAAGTCCAATAAATGATTCAGAGCTACTGCTGTAGGATTCATTTGAGCATTTTAAACCTCATTTTGAACTATTGCAGGTAGCAAACATTATATATACTGCTGTTTAAAAGTTTGGAGTCAGTCATTTTTTTTAAAGAAGTATTTTATGCTCACCAAGACTGCATTTATTTGCTCCAAACAGTAAAAACTGTAATATTGTGAAATTATATTGCAGTTTAAAATAACATTTTTATATTGTAACTTATTCTAAAATGTCATTTATTCATGATGACAATCATGAATTTTGATTCATCTGAATTTTCAGGAATTTCTCCAGTCTTCAGTGTCACAGAAATTTGCTAACATCATTCTAATGTGCTGATTTGGTGCTTAAGAATAATTTCTTATTATTATCAAAGCAATTGAGCTGGCTCATAATTTTTTGAAAACTATGATTTTATTTTATTTTTTAGGATTCTTTGATGAATAGTAAGTTCAAAATAACAGCATTTGTTTGAAATAAAAATAGCAACATTTATAAATGTTAAATGTGTAACATTATAAATGATTTTACTGTCATTTATGATCAATTTAATAAATGCTTGGTACAGTAGCATATGAAAAAAGGCTAATTATTGAGTTAATGTATATTATGCTTATTAATTATAATTCTGCTTATTAATACACATTGCACTTACCCACATTTCATTTTAAGGTCAACATCACCTGAATGACTTTCTTTAACAAGGACCCTGTTGCGATCAATGATAAATGTTAATACCAATAAAATCAAGCTATTTATTTTTTATTAATTCTAAATTTAATTTAACTTCAGTGTAGGTTTCAAAAGACACATGATTGAGGGGGACAATTCACTCCCTTTCAGACATTCAGGAAGACCACATGTTTCCTGTTTGTTCTGAATTTTATGTTTGTCAAAGTTGAAGTTACAGTAACTACCACCACAAACATCTTCTGCCGTATTGAGAGTGTAGAGTGTACTGCGTCAGTGCAGCACTGCTCATCGGCTTCATCTCTGCTGACTGGTCACTAATAAGACAACCTTTGAGAGCTGAGAAGCCAAAAGCTTTTTGGTCGCACTTAGCAGGAAATTTGCAGGTTTGGAACTGCATTGCCCGTGTCAATTAAATCAAAAGAGGGAGACGAAAGGTGCGATTTGACAGCAGGGCACAAAATCATTTGATGCTGTCTGCTGTGTGATTCTCTAGCTAAATGGGAGAAACGAGATGACTGTAGCCTTTTTAAACCAATTTACAAAGATTCATGAAGCCTGGAGCACCAAAGAATCCGATTCTGTTCTGAAATGGCTAATTACGATGATGGGTGACTCAAATATAAACTGGCTTTTAAGAGTTTGATTATTCTCTCATGGTTTCCTCTTTAGTTTGGAATTTGATTGTAGCCAGCTCTGAATGGAGCATGTTGTTTAGAGCTACTTCTGTTTTAATTAAGGATTTGTATCTGTCCAAAGACGAAAAAAATTCTTTGAACAACTGTAACCTAAATCCCACTTCAGGATTTTAATTAAATTCTAGCTCATTGTTAAATGGTAATTAGCTGTTTTTCTGAGCTCAGATCACGTCAATATATGGTTGGACCCATCTGACTTCAATACAATATTTATTTGAAAAATTATATTTTTGTTTTATGATTATGTATAGCACCTAATTTTATAATTAGTATAATAAGCACAACTGTTTTCAACATTTATAATAAGAAGAAATGTTTAATGAGCACAAAATCAGCATATTAGAATGATTTCTGAAGGATTATGTGACACTGGAGACTGGAGTAATGATGCTGAAAATTCAGCTTTGCCATCACAGGAATAAATTACATTTTAAAGTATATTCAAATAAAAACATTTTCAAATTGCATTTTTTTTTTCTTTTTACAAAAACAATTTAAAAAAAATCTTACCAAAACCAAACTTTTGAATGATAGTGCACAGTTATAAACATTACTTTTCTGCATTTAACAGAACATAATTTAAATGTTTAGTATATTTAACATAAAACATTTTTTTTTTATATGAATTTAACCAATATTTTTGTGCAATGTATTTTTGAGTTTATTGTATTGTCATTAGCAACATTCTAACACTAAACTAAATGTCCAGTATTTCAAATCAGTCACTTGTGAGGTCTGTTTCACCTAACATGATGTATTAGTAGGCAACTCCCTATGAAGAGATTAATGGTGTGTTCACACCAGACCGAATGTAATTATTCGCGCGAGTAGCTTACATACAAAGTCAATGCAAAGACACGAATAGAGGCGAATTCGTGCCAGGTGACGCGAATGACTCGAAATGCGCGACGCGTTTGCCGTGAACGCACGATATTCGTTTCAATCGCGTCTTCCGCGCAAGTTCAGAAATTTCAACTCGAGTGGAAAATTCGCATGACGCGCCAATCAGCGAAGAGTACCTTGACACTTCCAGTTGAATCAGACAATAGAAGAGAGCATTATTGCAGCCATCTGTTATTATATAGGTCTGGAGCATAGAAAACAATTAAAATCAGTTGTGGTGGTAGTTGTATTTTATTAGCATGGCTACAGAGATGCTGCTATCAATAATACAAATAATAGTAATATCAGTGTATATATACAGTAGTAAAATGTAACACACACATTAATACAGGATCCTAACGTTATTCATCCTCCTCTGGATGGTGCTGTGAACCCAGACACGTAAGCGTTTGGCTTTCCATTGTATTTGGGACTTTTTGACAACAGGTACAAAACAGCGATTGTAGTTATCTCCACCATGGTTGATCGCGCTGTTTTTATTCACGAAAAACATCCCGCGAGTAATCTAGAGCGAGTGACGCGATGCGCATATTCGCTTCGCGTCTGGTGTGAACACACCATTAGATAGGCAGCTCACTAGGTTTTGGAGCAGAGCTCATATAATTTACATGCATTTATTCAGCACAATGAATAAATGTACAAAACAGGAAAAATTCTACTACTCATTCTCTAGACCAACTTTGTCTTGAAGTTACATCAGGCCTCCTGTTGTTTCATCTTTATTCATAGACTTCTGTTTTACAGCACATGAAACGCAGTAGATGAATCCATGGATACATCTAACAAAACAATCTGTCTTTCACTGCTGACTGAAAGCAGTCACAATGATTGACAGGCTATTAAACCAGCTGGTAGTTAATGGGAAAATGGAAAGCCGTAAAGCAGATTCAGAATCCACCTCTATGTGGCAGACCGTGATGTCTTGAAGAGGCACTTTTTTGGTCTATATTTGCAGGCCTCTTGTTGCAGTAAAAGGCTCTTGCCATTTGAAATGCCATAAACCCTGGATTAATGGTAATCTCTCACATAGAGGCCATCCAGACAGTTGACAACGAGAGAGGAAGCTTCTGTTTTATGCTTGTGTGGAGATGTTGAGGTTATCACTGAACTGAGATCTAAGAGCGGAGCATGAGAAAGGATTAAATCATAACTGATAAGGTCTTTCTAATGAGCATGTTGACCTGATCTTCCCTTTAACAAACAAAAAAACTCAACACCAACTTCTTTTTGCTGGTCCTGGGTTCATTTTAACACATGTAACCTGCAGTTGCAGTCTCATGGTAGTTTTCTGTAACAGCATAAGCTAACATCAATATTAAATATAGTCTTTTTTCTTTATTAAGGTGATGACAGCACATGGACTGAGACTTTCTGGACCTGTAAGTTTAGATACCATTTAAAAATACTTTATGAAATACTGTTATGTTTAAAACCACTAGTGAAAATGCTTCTGTTTTGTATTTTTTTTCTGATATTTTAAATTTAAATTAGATTTTAGTTTAACACCGTTTATTTTGTTTTTATACTATTTTTGCAAATCTGTGATTAAAAATGATCAGACAGAAAATTATATAAAAATAAAAAAGTGAAAATATTCATTTTACATCATAACATCATTACATTATTATTATCATCATCATCATTATTATTATTATTATTATTATTAAATCCTAAAACTTTCCATGTTTAATTACATTAGTCCTATATTTGCTTTTGCAATGCATTTGGAAATGATTTTCAGTCAGATGTGCATCATATGCATGGTAAACTGACTGCCGCTGTGTGCTTTTTAAAAATTATTATTATCATGCAACCATGCATTTCCTCCATGAATAATCTCTATCCATTGTTTTGTGTGTTCTCTCCTAATAATCCATGAGGGGGAAGAAGGTGAGAAAGGAGAGAAAGGAGACCAGGTTAGTAGCCACTCATTAGCGTTGTTTGTCATGCATCTGCATCAGAATGTAAGATCATTAAAATGTTGAACTTATGCCAAGCGGTTTTTAAAAATCTGTTTTGGCAGCCTTGTCTTAAAATGAAAAGGAAAATATTAAAGCTGTGCTGAATCAATACAGTGGACAGTCAATGAAAATGCTCAATCCGGCTCTCTCTTTAATCTGTCAGGTGTTAGTAGAGACATAAAGGTTTTAAAAGGAGGGACCTTTAAAAGGAAACATTTTGAAAGCATGGACACATAAAAATATATTTTTTCGACCTTGGTCTCTTGTTCTACTGTAGGTCCTCTTGAAAATGTGATTTAATGCATTGCAATCAGCATTTCCTCTTCTTTCACCAGGGTGAAAAAGGTTCTGAAGGCTCGAAAGGTTTACAGGTAAATAAAGTGCACAAGATGTTGTAAAAAAAATGTTGGCATAATGCACATCAGAGGAACAGCATCCATGTCATTCAATGATGAACATCTATGAGCTTAAAAAAGTGACCCATCTTTATTGTGGTCATTCCAAGAGAATAGTGTAAAATGTACACAGGTTTCTGAACATTGTCACATCATTTGATAGATTTAACCGTATTTATCATAACCGTGTGTAATGCAAAAGCAAAAAATGTCCGTGTGTTTGTGTGTATATATTCTATTTTTATTTAAACTATATAATATAATATAATAATATAATATTACATTGAATAATTAAAGTTATAAAATGTATTTATTTTTATGGCCTTGTTACTTTGGACATGAAGTGGGTTACATGGTATAGTTAGTGTTAACCTTTTCTGATTAAATGATACAAATTTATTCTAAAATGGACTAGTAAATGGCACCATTTTCCCGTTCTTCTCTTTTTATCAATGTATTATTATTTTTTCTTATTTCCTTTTTTAACTCTTATAAAGGGCAATACTGGATTGCCTGGACAGACAGGGGCACCAGGACTTGAGGTATGAACTTCTTGTTTCCGTAAACCCTTCATGCTGACATCTTATGACTTAACCAAGATAGAAATAACATTAAAGTCTCTCTACTTTGGTGTGATAGAATTATTGTGGACTTTGTCAGCGTGGTTGACCCGTAGGTTAGCAGCTCTGCCGTGATCTCTCTGATTTTTAAGAATTTTAAGACACAAAGCAATGCCATCAAGTTAGCATTTTTAAACATTCGCTCACTAAAGAATAAATCATTTCTAATCAATGACTTAATAACCACAAACAACCTGGATTTTATGTTTCTAAACGAAAAGTACAGATACTCAAAAAGTGTACTTAAGTACAATACTCAAGTAAATGTACTTAGTTACTGTCCGCCTCTGCTCCTAAGTAACTTTACTTTCATGAGTGTCTGCAGGACTGTTAGGAGAGGTGGAGGTGTAGCCTCCAAAATACTTTCCAGCCTTTGTTGAAGAGTTCACAGAAATGTTATCAATGATTTCCTCAGAGTTTGACTGTTTTGCTATTGCAGGGTATTTTAATATTCACATAGATAATGCAGAAAGCAAAACTTCAAAAGAAATTATAACTGTTTTAAACACTTTTGACCTGATTCAGCATGTGCATGAACCCACACACAATCGTAGACACACACCCTAGATTTAATCATCAGTAGAGGTCTAAACATTTCTGCCGCCCGCAGTTGGAATCAGCTTCCAGAAGAGATCAGATGTGCTAAAACATTAGTCACATTTAAATCTAGACTCAAAACTCATCTGTTTAGCTGTGCATTTATTGAATGAGCACTGTGCGATGTCCGAACTGAGTGCACTGTATTTTATGTATGTATAATCATTTTCTATTTTTAACTGTTTTCTATTTTTAAATTCATTTTAAATCAATATTTAAATAATTTTCAAAGTTTTTAAATTCCTTGTTTTATTTTTGTGATTAATTTTTTTTTATGATTATTTTACTTTCTTTTATGTAAAGCACTTTGAATTACCATTGTGTACGAAATGTGCTATATAAATAAACTTGCCTTGCCTTGATATACTGACCAGTGCCAAAAGCTTTCTTACGGGTGGTTTATTGCAATCGGTTCTTGCTGGGTTAAATGGGTTGTGGCATGTTACCAAGGTCGCAAAAAGCATCTGATTGCGGCCTTCATTTTAGTTAATAGTTAGGGACCTCTCAGAATAGCAAGCAGTTAAAATGCTACACAGCTGGTACAAAATCAGAGTCCCTGAAGCAAGAGCTTTCAAAGCATGTTTTATTCGCTTGCTCTCAGAGTTAGGCACAAACTGATTTCACATTTTCCAAACAATTTTTTCAAACCTGAAATAAGGTCATGCTGCTCATATGAAGAGATCTCAACATGTGTTTGTGTTCTTACAGGGAAAGCAGGGTCCGTCTGGTCCCATTGGCCTCCGTGGTCTTTCAGGAGATCCGGTAAGCAGGAAACGTTTTTAGGTCAAACTTTATATTAGGTGGTCTTAACTACTATGTACTTACATCAAAACATAAGTACAATGTACTTATTGTGTTCATATTGTATTGCAAAACACTTTTGCTGCTATTGAGGTGGGATACAGGTAAGTTTAGGGACAGGTTTGATGGTATGGGTTGGTTTAAGGGTGGGTTAAGGTGTAAGGCATGGATCAACAGTGTAATTATAAATGTAATTACAGAAATTAATTACAGATGTAATTACATATAGGTATTTTTTTTAAATATAAGTACAATGTAAAAACGTGTATGTACACAATAAGTGCATTGTACCAAATGATTAATTTAAATGTAAGTACATAGTAGTTAAGGCCACCCAATATAAAGTGGGACCCATTTTTAGTTTCTCAACTCCTCCCAAACTGCTTGGGTAAAATTTGTAACTGATCAAAAGTACACTTTTGCCAGGCAAACAATAAAATGCATGATAAAATACTGTAAATGAGGCAACTTGAGACCAGAAAATTATACACTCTTAAAGAAAGTGTTCACCCAACAATGAAAATGTACTCACCCTCAGGCCATCCAAGATATAGATGAGTTTGTTCCTTCATCAGAACAGAAGTAGATGTAGAGTTTATTTCTTTCATGTTTCTTCACTGAAACAGATTCTGAGAAATTTAGCACTACATCACTTGCTCACCAATGGATCCTATGCTGTAAATGGGTGCCGTCAGAATGAGAGTTCAAACAGCTTCTTGCCAAATTGTGAGTCTGTAATCCATAATAATGCTTCCTCCAGTGAAAAGTCCATTATCTGTTGTCTCATCAAGATCCATCAACATATTTGTTTAAAAAAGTTTTGGACTGTTAAGCAGTGCTTGATCTGAGCACATTTCTCTACTGATGTTTTTTTTTTCACTGGAGAGCGCAATAGTAAGGATAGAGGACTCACATTTTTGCTGGAAGCAATGGTTTTAGTGGGTTTGTTCAGTACAAACACACAGATTTTTACTTCAAGATATTAATTTATCTACTAATAGTCATTTGGATTATTGTGACATTTTTTATCAGTTATTTAAACACTCATTCTGGTGGCACCCATTCACTGCAGAGGATCCATTGGTGAGCACATGATATATAATGCTAAATTTCTCCAGATCGGTTCTGATGAAGATACAAGAAAGAAACAAATTCATCTACATCTTGCAAGGCCTGAGGGTGAGTAGATTTTCTGCAAATTTTCAAACTATTCCTTTATGAATAAAGGTTCCAAAAAGGAGTTTTTGCAGTAATGCCATATAAGAACAGTTTGATATTCTAAAGAACACCATGAAGAGCCAGTTGTGCAATTGTAAGATTCTTTAGAGTACCATAGACTTTTGCATGGGAAACACCACATGAAAATGTAAAAATCTAGATTTATTCTAATCACGCACTCCACATTCTTTTAGTTTTTCCCACTCAGTCACTCACAAACAGAAAAAGACAGTGCACGTATATATAACAGAGGCAAGAAAAACAAGGATGCAGAGCTGTAAATTGTTGCACAGACAATCCGTAATCAATCCGTAATCTGAAAATTAATTTGCAGGGACGGGTACATCTGAGTTCTCTACGTGTGGGGAGGAATCAGCATCACAATCTGTTCTCGGCACCTGCTTCTGCTAATGAGCATCTGCCTTTATTCCAAAAAAGATGGAAACACAGGGATTGGGGGGATGTTAGGTATCAAATTAAAACGAATAAAGCGGGAACAGATAAAGCTGATAGGCATGTGTCTTGTCTTTCCTGATTTTTCCAGGGCGCTCCCGGTCAACCAGGACTGCCTGGAAAAGATGGAATGAAAGGAGAAAAGGTACGCAAGAACGCACTGGGGCTGCATGTTTCTAATGTGATGTTTTCCTTGTTTCTGCATATGTTGAAGCACTAGGTCATGTTCAGGACAATTTGTTCACATTAGACTTCACTGAGCTGTTTTGCTTGTACATCTCGACAGTTTTCACCAGCTGTAAGCAGATAAAAAGCTGTATGCTGAAATAGTTTCAGAGTTAAGATCTAAGAATTACTGCTTTGTGTTTGTTATTTATTGGGGTCCTTTAGAAGGCAAAATGTGACGTCTGTAGAGATACTGGAAAGTAGAATGAAACTGGAAATCTAGTCTAAAGCACAACAAACTACCTTTGTTCCGAAGACTTGGCCTACAGCAAAATTGATTATCAGATGATATTAAGAACTAAAGAATGGCTGTACACTTTGCAAATTTATTTCCAGAATTTTCCTCATCTTTGAGTAACAACTTAATATTTAGGACTTAATATTTAGAATAATTAAATTAATTAATTAAAATAGCCTTTTTTTTAATAGAAAAGTCCAATAAAATGTATTTTATAATTATTTATATACTATTGCAGTACTTTTTTAATATTTTAAATTGACTTTTATTTTTATATTTTTATTTTTAGTTTGTTTTAGTATTTTTGTGCTTTTGTAATTTTTATTTATTTATTTTTTGTATTTATTTCAGTATTAGTTTAAATAACTTTTTCATCTAAATTTTTTTTCGTCTAATGTTTACATTGTTTTAATTGCTAAAAACATTTTAAATTATATTATTTATTTTAGTCTTATTTTATTTTATTACTATGTACTATATACAGTATATTCCAATGTTACTTACGTTGGTCTTATTTTTTAGTAGGCTAAGATATTGCATCATGGTAGGATGGGGCCTGAAGTACGTTTTATTTTCCTTCAATAATAATTCAAATTTGCAAATATTTTGTTCAGATGGCTAAATGAAAGTTATTGTGAAAAAAGTCGACTGGAGAAAATGCACTCAAAATAGTCAGATCACTCAATAACAGCGTCTTTAATAGAGGGAGCATGTTCAGCATAGCAGATGTTTAGACTGCTTTTTTAGTCTCTCGTCTCACTTCTGAAGCTGCGTGAGGCGTTTTCTAGGTTGGTGGCATTTGCCCCAGATGTCTGTGATATTTACGTCCAGCTCTTGTTTTGTATG
Source organism: Sinocyclocheilus anshuiensis (assembly GCF_001515605.1). Lineage (NCBI taxonomy): Eukaryota > Metazoa > Chordata > Actinopteri > Cypriniformes > Cyprinidae > Sinocyclocheilus > Sinocyclocheilus anshuiensis. Next base: position 1,763,634 of record NW_015552593.1, on the reverse strand, counting down.
TGCGTGTGAAGGCAGGCATGTGTGTGCATTTGTGTGGTGCTCCTCAACCTGTCAAATGACAAACCTGAGGTGACAGCGACTCGATGTGTGTTTGCAGGGTGATGCAGGTGGAGGGCCGGGACCGATAGGCCCCCCGGGCCTCAAGGGTGAACCTGGTGAGCCCTGCTCTGTCAGACCTTGCAATGGGGTAGGTACACAGCACCATTCCTGTCTTTCTCTTTCACTTCATGTTCCCCACTCAATATCTTCTCTTTCAGCACCCCTTTAAGACACAAACAGAATATCACTCAACACTTATCCAACATCCCACCACTTGATGACAGCTCCGATTTAAGAGGCACACTGACAATGATGTTATGCACCTGTAAATCTGCGACACATTGCCGCACACACACTCTTCTTCCACCAGCAGCCGTGTTATTGATGACAGCTCGTTGTTTTCAGCTTTGACAATGAAATACGGTTCATGCTAATTCACCTTTGCTGTGCCGTCCTTACGGTATACCTGTCAGCTGTCCAAGCCATGAGAAAGAAAAATCAGCTATGAGATCTGCAAAATAGCTCAGTTGTCTCTCTTCGAAACCAGTGAGAAGCAAATCGAGACTTTAGCTTTAGTCCTCCTACTTCTGTTTTCTCAAATCCAAGTAAAAACTACTTATCTCAAGGCTTCATTTACAGTTTCGAAAGAAATCTCAACAATGTCTCACACTTTGGCCAAGATACTAGTATGCCATCTGTCAGAAATCTCACAATTCTCATCCTGTTCTTTCAGAAGCATCGTCTGGTCCTATACCTATATCTATCTACATATTTTTGTAACAGCCGTCTCATTTTTTTCTTACGTTATAAAAAAACATCTTGGTAGAAAACAACTTTAGATATAGTCTAGGATGTTGTAGATGTGGTCACTTCTCTAGTTTGGGATGAAGTGTATCAACACTATTTAAAGTTGGCATGAAACGGAAGTAGTCTTTTGGTCCCCATTGTGACGTATATCAATGTGAAATGGCTTCTTGAATGAGAAACAACTGTAGTAGCAGCTGGTTTTATTGATGACAGCTCATTGATTTCAGCTTTGTCAATGAAATACTGCTCATGCTAATATACTGCTTTGATAAAGCTACCTTTAAAAACACCCTTGCTGTTTCATCCTAACGGTACACCTGTCAGCTGTCCTGGGATGTTATAGATAGGGTCACATTTGTAGTTTCTATACACTAAAATTGGCCTGAAACAAAAGTTTTCAGTGTCATTTCCTATTGTAACCTATGTCTGAGTGAAGCATCTTCTTGAACAAGATCAAATGTAGGGCATTTCCCCACTGGAAATTGATTGGATCGTTGTCGTTTGCTATTGCATTTTATTTCATGCTAGTTAGGTGCCAGCTGAACTCTGACTTAAGAAATGATGTTTGTTTGCGAGGGAAGGAGATAAACTGCATATTAACTGTAAAGGTGGCGAGTCATCCAGCATGAAGCATATAGACAGATGGGTGGTGGGCAGACAGAGCACTTGTTGACCAGCTGAATGATGGTTTGCTGGACTGAAATCAATATAGCATGAAGCCATCAGTCACCTTTGTCTGTTCTGATTTAGTGGAAGAGAGAAAGACAGGGAAATTTACACGAGTGAAGTGAACGAATGAAATCAAATCTGACACCATTTATATACACTCCTGGTCTCATTCTGCTTTATTCTTCTTGTTATAATTATTATTCATTTAGTTGTTTCTGTTGTTATCACTTTTAATACCCACTTTTGATTCAGTCCAACTTCTCACAAGGGCCTTGCCGTGTTAATTTAATCGGTTCACTATACTTAAGTATCCTGTATTTTGACTTCATAGGATGCAAAAAGTCTGTTTACCTACCTGCTGTGACAGCTTCTGCAATGCGAAAACTACTTGCTAATCTAATTCTTGCTGACCACAAAAATCAATTTTCCATCAGTGGCGTATAGCAAATAATGCTTACTGTAACTCTTTCACACTGTCAGTTCCTACAGTATCACTTGCAAATCACACAGAGAAAACAATTAAACATTTGCTGTGAATTGCACCAAACTCTAGAGCATGCAATATTTAGCGACGTTGGGGACGCTGCTTGAAATTGTATCTTGTCAAGTTACAAGCTACTAATTTAAAGCGGTGAAGAAAAAGTAGATTATTTGTTTATATAACATGTTACACTGTTCCTTTAACACTGTTTTAGTAGCATCACCACTTTAGTATTCTCAAACACTGATTTTCAGACTGTTCCTATAAAAGTTTCTGGCTGAAATTGAGTCTTATGTAAGTTTTAAGAACACAGTCTTCATTTGCGTTTGTATTTCATCTCTAGGAGGAGGTCGCGTCTGGTCTTCGGGGGTTGCGGGGCCCTAAGGTAGGTCACTGTGAAAGATTCTTTTTAAAGTATTCAGTTTTGCACTTGTGAAGTTTATCTGTAAAGGAACATCCCCTGAGTTCATATCAGCCATATTTCCCTGTGCTGTGCTTTGTCTTTTAGTCCACTTTTTTTATGGTGTGATAAGAAATGTCAGCATTGTGAATAATTAAAGTTAAACGCCATATCTAATTGCATCTGTGACATTAATGTTGATTACCACAGAAAACCATTTTGACTCATTCCCAAAGTTTAAAACAAAGCTACATTTGTGGAATACAGTTTTCAAACTGAGTTGCAAGTCGAAATTGTCTGTGGTAGTAGAGCTTAACTTGTATTAAACCCTGAAAATGTATTTAAGCCAGTTGCATGCTGTCATAAATGATTTGCTTATGCAGAACGCTTCGTTAAAGCTCTTATTTTACTACTGTGTAAGCATCTGTTTGTAAGGGTTTGATTTTAAATACATTACTACATACTGACTGAATATGTTCATAATGTTGCTATGGCAACAAATTCATTTTAAAACACAATAATTATCCAGCCAAGCTTTATTACATAAACCGGCACTACTTGACTGTGTTTTGTGAGTTTTGGAGTTAATTTAGTTTGGATGAATGAACTTTTTTGCTCTCCACCAGGGTGAGCGAGGTGTACCTGGAGTCCCTGGAGATGCTGGAGAAAAAGGAGAACCTGGTATTGGAATCACTGGACCCCCTGTAAGTACCTGTTTTAGAGTAACTTCACAAACATTGTCTTCATTTAAAGGGATTGTTCACACAAAACAGAAAATAGTCATTTACTCACTCTCATGTTGTTCCAAACTTTCTTTTGTGGAACACAAAAGCTGAAATTTCAGTCTGTTCCACATACAAAAATATCATACAGCATTGAACGTGTACAAGTCAAATGAACAACTGTTATGGTACTTTTTGTCAGAATTGGAGCTTGACAATGGCTTTAATCTGTTCCACGGAGTCATACAGGTTTGCAACGACAATGACTTTTCACACAGAAATACAGTCTGCATTATCATTTCTTCATCCCACATACTTCCCACAGACAGCCATAAAGTTCACACTATATAAAAGTTTTCCAAGTAGCTTTAGATGTTAGCATTTAGTGTTTTTGCATATCAGACTGAAAACAATATATATAAGACACCTGCATTTATTAATTGAACATTTTTAGGGTCTGATGGGATCTAAAGGAGAACCAGGAATTCAGGTAAAGGATCATTTAGCATCCAAAAAACAGCAATTACATGTAGACCAAGCATGTCAATTATATACCATTGTGCATAATATACTTACACATTGATATTGCATATTTTTTATGATCTTATACAAGTTAAGACAGAGATTGAAACTCTTTGTTTTGAAAATGTTGAAGCAAGTTAATTTACATGATGGTGTTCTCTTCACAGGGTCCTCGTGGACCTCCAGGACCACTTGGATCGCCAGGAATTATGGTGAGAAGTGTTCTCATTTCTTTGAGTCCAAATTTGTCAAAAGGTGAAAATATCAAGATATTTATTTATTCATATATCTATGAAGTATTTTATATAAAGAATTCTTAAATATCTTGAATGTGTCTTAATCTGAAAGGGACCTCCAGGCCCACAAGGCAGACCAGGACCCCCTGGACCCCCTGGAGAAACCGATTCGTAACGTTAGTTTTTTTTTTTTTTTTGCCTTTTTCTCGACATTCCTAGAAATGTTAATATTCGGTTACTCACAATATGTACAGTTGTTTTGTTTGTTGTTGCTCTGCTAATTAAAATAGTTGGAATATTATATTGACATAGCACTCTATAGGGAATAAAATAAATACTTGTGTTTGTATCGCGTGTCATTTTCTTATGCTGCTTTAAATGTTTCTTTTTCAGACAGCACTACCTATTGTTGGAGACATGGGGACGTTACTAAAGGTACTGTTTCATCCAGCTATCTGTTCTCACTGCAGCAGATGCTAAATATTAATAGTATGAATTATGATGAACAGAACTAAAAAAGAAATAAAAGATGCTGAATTTACAGTTAGGTCTGTACCCAAAAAGTTCCCTTTGAGATGCATATCAGCAAAACTTTTGCAGACTTTGAAACCTGACATCTCAAACCGAAGGTGTTTTAAAAATCTATTTAAAATTCTGTTCCCTTCAGTCAGATTGTGTGTGGATCTTAAGACAGATCTTACCCCATGTAACCTGCATTTTTTCCCCTCTATTAAACCATAAGATTTCAGAAACATTGCCTTTCCTATTACACACAATATTTTAGTAACAAAACACAAATGACAGAATATAGCCAGAGGTAATATAAAGCCCAATTTTATCTAAAATTGCTCCGAAGAACTGTTATAAATTATTTAATTGTCTGCTCTCTACATTCATGTATATTCAGCACTTAGAAAAAGAAACATTCTTTTAACTTTCACTCTTCGCTCTCTCTGTAATTCCTCCTTATAAGTGCTTTCTGTTCTGTCTTCCTCCTCCACTGCTCTTTATGTTTCTGTTTGGGCATCATACATTCATCTCTATGCGACTGAAGAAACTTCTGACAAGATAAATGCCCATTTGCTCAAAAAATTATGCAGTGAGATTCTTAGGACTGAACTGTCAACCACAACAACACAGAGAGCTACTTACAGTAGCTTATGTACTGTAATTTATCTCCGGTTTGGATTTGATGTGTCTTCATACACAAAGGAAAGGGAATGCATCAAAACATATTTAAATGTCAAAAGAACAGGCAAGTTTATGACTGATTTCTGCAGAGTTTGAATTGGAGCTTGAGTCATGTCAATAAATAAATTATGTATATTTTACTTTTCTATTTTTTTGTATAAAAAGCTTTGCTAATTTTGCACTATGAATTATCATTCACTGCTTATGGTATAGAGCAGCTTTGACATTCTGTCTATTTTAATTGTTGGGTGAAATATTCCTTTAAATAAATTAATAGTATTTATTTATTGAAGCTCACAGTTTTATGTCGAAATCTAAAAATGTCAAAGCACTTAGGTCATGTGTTCTGACTCTTCTTGAATTTGTGTACGAATTTCCTCTTTTCTCCATTAATGTTAAACCTCTACTGCTATATCGGTCACATGCAATTTGCTAATTGTCAGTCTTACACAAAGAACGCAAATATAAATGTGGTTCCTGAATCACCCTGCACTTATTGAGCAGGTCGGACTAATGCACTAGTAAATTGCTACCTTCAGAGACACACTGGTGCTGGGTACGAAAAGTGCATCCAATGTGAAATGCCGACCCATTACGGTAAACCATTGATTACGCTTCACGGGTCGGGTATACAGTTTCACTCTTAAAAGAGCAGAAGAGAAAAAGGTTGCTTACTTGCCCCCGAGTTTCAAAACCGCTTTTGAAAGCACCTTCATTTCTGCTTTTGCTGTTTCTCTCTGTATCAGTGGGCAAATGTATTGAGGTGAATGCATCAGGCTGGCAAGGTTAAAATCTGGGAAAAAATTGTACTTCCCTAATGCATGCCTTTTATCAAGTTTTCTGCCTGTGAGTTGTTTGTATGTCTGGGTTTGACCTTTAGCGTTTTTAGCAGTGGGCAAAGCTTGATTGCCACGCCATATGTGCCTCTGCAAGCTGCTAAAAGCATATATCCAGATGGGCAAACATAAATCTTACACAGATGCAATAAAGGTCAGTATACAGAAGCAGATAAACCTGTGTAGAGCTCATGAACACAAATAAGGACGTTTACTGTTTTTCCACAGTAAGAGTGAGGTAAACGGTGCCACGTTTTACTTCCGTTGTCTTTTAGAAGAAATGAGATGGAGGTAAAATGAATCCTTTTCATAATATTTCAAAATATCTAATATAAATTTATAAGGAAGCATTTATGACACAATCATATAAATATCACTTCTCAAAATAACAAAACCATGTCAAGGTGTAAGTTGAATCATGTGAGAATTTTTAAATCATTTTAAATTCAGATATAAAGATACATGAGAAAAATAATTTACAAATGCACAATGCTGTTTCAGAAATTTTATTTGTTGCATATTATTAACATTTTTACTAAAGGACTATATATTTTATATTAATATTTCCTGCATTCTGAGGCAAATCTATAATTTTATTGTTACTGCAACTGGCACAACTTTAGCATTTGACACAGTTTAGTCCTTAAAAATATTTTAGATTTAATTATTTTTAGATCAATAATTTACTGTTTTATACATTGCAAATCACTAAGATGTATTTTAAAACTAGATAAGTTTGCATTTAAAATAAAACTAATTTTACCTGCAAATTTTTAGTTTGATGTGTTTTGTTTCAGCATATGAGAAAATCCTTTAATTTTTCTTATCTGCATCATTTAATCTTGTGATGTGTTACATCCTGGGCTTATCTGAACAGAAGGAGAAAAAGATTAAAAGAGAGAAAGTGGGATTTCTGCACCTTACATTGTGTGTGTTTGTGATTTTGGCAGAACGCCTGCAGTGCGTGTCAGACCAGAGTACCAGGATTGCCAGGGCAGAAAGGAGAAAAAGGTTCCCTTGGAGCTCCAGGTATCCCAGGAATGGATGGAGAAAAGGTAAAATTGGCTGCAAACACATTTAATCTCCTCACTAATTAAAATTCTGTTCCTCCACCTGAGATTTTCTAGCACTGATTGCTGTCATCCTTTCTGGCTGATGCAATGAATGATTTGTTTATAATACACCAGACATTTCTGCAGTCCAGTTATTTGAAATGCATGTGTATATAACAAAGTTTTTGAGATTTGCTATACAAGGGCTTTAAAAAGTATATAAAGAGTTTGCATGTCATTGTATTAGATAACCACAAAATCTGCAAATGAATCAGCACTTGCAAACAATGATGCTTGACATTTTCTCAAAGCTAATTTTACTTTCCTGGGCCACAATTTACGAGAACTTCAAATGTTTTACTTGCAATACTGTATGACCTTGTCTTCTCGTTCTTTAAAATTAATTCCAGTTTGTTGATCTTTTAAACACATGATGACATTCATACATTAACTGCGGCCTAAGTGTTCAGATACTTTCCTGAGCCACTGTATATTCTTATGTCTGTCCTGTGGACCTGGCTCCTTACGTTCTGTGTTGGCTTTGCCAGGGGGATCAGGGACTTCGAGGCCCAGCTGGTAATCCCGGAAAAGAGGGTCCGAAGGTAAGCCGCCCTAAATCAGAGATTAGAGAAGAGAATCGTGTGATTGGCAGACACATGAGCCCCAGATATATCCACAGTCTTCCCTTTAGCTGCAATTCTGGAAGTACATTTCCTCTGTTACAAGGCATAGCAGGGCCAATGTATTACAAATGGTGCAACAATTATAGCAACAAAATGGTTTGCATAATCTACATTAGAGTGCATGAATGCGAGACGTTCAGTGACAGACAAGAATTGAGTCTAGAGATGAGCATTAATAATGTGTAAGAGCATCATAAGAGATCAAGAGAGTGTACTTTCTGTCTCAACGATTTGTCCATCTGTCTCGTTGTCATATAGGGAGTGAAGGGTGAGAGGGGCTTTCCTGGTCCAATGGGGGACAAGGGTGATGAGGTGAGTTATCAAAATTATACAACAAAGCTAAACTGATCCTGTTACAGTTAGTGGACTTGTCTGATGTGTCATAGTTGACTACTATACTGCTGCTCCAGACACATTATTTTCCAGACTGTGCATCTGAAATGAAGTGATTTTAGTTGTTTGAGTAGATTGCTGTTTCAATAGGTATTTAAATAAACATCTTTTGTTTTGTACCCATTCACATTTGAAACAATGCTGACATTGTATCGAATAGTATATTGTCCAATGGACCAATGGATTTTTATTTACATTTTCATTTTATTGTTGTTGAAATCTAGCCTCAAGCTCACAGTTGATTGGTCCAGGGATAGAGAATGAATTATCAATTATAGCTACAATTATTTTCATCTGTTCCCAGGGGTCCTCAGGTGTGCCAGGATTGCCTGGATCCACAGGCCGTATGGGTCCACAGGTTAGAAACTTCCAGCAAAAATAAATATTATCATGATTTTATGGTTTTTATATGGCGGCTAGTTTAGTTCCTTGGTAATTTTTTTTTTTTTTTCTTGTTTTGTTTTTCCCCCAGCGATGTATCTGATTAAAATGATCCTTATGCATATTCCTCTGCATTTAGGGACTGATTGGCAGACCAGGACCTGTTGGGGCCACAGGACCAAAGGGAGAACGGGTAAACATAATCAAGTGATAATTTCTGCTTTAAGATTTTAAAATAATATTAAGGCCCTTAAAAAAAGATAATGCTATTTCAAACCCAGGCAGAGTGTAAGTAAGGGATAATCAACGGTTTGCCGTGCATTAAAGGATTTTAAATGCATGACTTGGAGGCAAAGAACCACCTGACACGAAGTGGAGGAACTGAAGGACGGATCACGGCCACACAGACACAAGCCGTTGATTATCCCGCTTATTCCATGGTCATTTGCCAAGTTATAGACAAGTTAAAACCAGTATTGCTCTTTGCAGCACAATATTTGACCGAATGGGTAAAAATGACAGTTATTTTCGTGAGTTACGACACGTTAGCTCTAGCATTCTGCCCGCTTCAAATCAGACACAGAGATGAAATAGTGCGGTAAGATCACATTTATTTGAATGAATTATAGCATTTATTTCAATTAATTATCGACCGATCGAGAGAAAGAGAGAGATGACAGTTGTGTGCGCTAGGGCTGCACGATTAATTGAATGCGACTGTCATGCGCATCTTGTCAGTTAAGCCGGTTCTGTGCAGTGGTGTAATGTAACGAAGTAATAATACTTCGTTACAGTTTTATACAAGTTCAGTAAAGCAGTAAGTGACTTACATTTTAGACATAATATTGCTTGTTTTTGCTCAATTTTGCCAACGAAAATAGTTCAAAATAAAGATCAGAGCACTGTTTTGCGTCTCTGAGCAATGAACAGTGTTTACTTATTGAATGAATCAGCTTTTTGAAAGAATCGGTTGAATAAATGATTCAGTGATTCACTCATTAACAGTCAAATGCTTTGTTCCTGAATGAATCAGTCGTTTGAATGAATCGGTTGAATCTCAATGACTCACTCATTAACAGTCAAATGCTTTGTTCCTGAATGAATCAGTCGTTTGAATGAATCGGTTGAATCTCAATGACTCACTCATTAACAGTCACTTGCTGTCACCTACTGGCGGTTTTAATTTCACATTTCGACTATTTTTTTAATGTTAAAATTAAATGCACTAAGTACCGGATGAAGTGCTTCTTATTCTTACCCAAAAATACAAAATGGAAGAAAGAGTTAAAGCTGAACACAGTCTTGCTACTCAAGCTGTGTATGAAATTTTTTTTTATATATATTTATTTGCTCCTTTTCCAATTTGCATTTACTTGTACTTTTAGATTTTCTGGTAAGATATCTGTACTTTTACTTGAGTATGGCTTTCAGGTACTTTATACACCACTGGTTCTGTGATTAGTAGCAAATCTCCAGCACGTGCTTTCAGATGGAGCAGCGTTTCCTACACAGAGCTGTAGTTCACTGACAAGCTACGCAAAATCGCGTTCATAATCGCAGACAATTTAATCGCGCGATTATGAAATCGAAGAAATCGTTCTGTGATTATGAAAACTGTTTGCGTAGCTTGTCAGTGAACTACGGCTCTGTGTAGTAAATGCTGCTCCACCTGAAGGCACGTGAAAATACCACATTTAATAACATGTTTTTAATCCAAACTCACTTCATAGTGTCAGTTGAGTGTTTGAAATAAATCCTGTTGATAGAGTGATGTGGCTTCTTACACAGAATAAGGCACGCAACATATTTCATAGTATTCTAAGCAGTGATAAAGGCTATGTCGATTAGCATTGCATTATAATAAAAATTATAAGTCGAACTCGGATAAACCATATATTGTCGTAGTCGTGTGTTTATTAGTCACGTTGAATTAATGAAAGCAGTTAAATCTTACGGGTTTCTTCTGAAAGGCTTATTTGGAGTTTCAGCACGAGAGCACCCTCTGGCCTTCGGATGGAGATTTACTGCTGATCACAGAACCGTGCTTCACTGAAAGATACACATGATAATCGCAGCTTCTGCCTAATCGCGATTTATCGCCTTTACGATTTAATTTCGATTAATCATGCAGCCCTAGTGTGCGCGTTACCTGCGTGCTGCATCTGTGTGTCTCTCTCTACAAACAATTAATTAGACTACTTCAAAAACAGCGATTTTACCACCTCATTGCTGAGGAATATAATGTAGTGGTCTAGTATCTAGGCTATTTTATTCATAAAAATCGTGGGGAAGCGTTGACAAGTTTGTGCGATCTGCAATCTCTGACTCTCTCTCTCTCGCTCTAGCTCTTGCTCTCTCTCTCTCTCTCTCTCTCTGTGTGTGTGTGTGTGTGTGTGTGTGTGTGTGTGTGTGTGTGTGCGCACGAGTGATGTGTGTGGGTTTGTGTGCTTCAATTAAAGCAGCGCATTTATATAGAACGGTGATTAAACTGACTTGGAACTACCTGTGCATTAAACGGTTTTACTGCATACCTGCCAGCCAACCAGAATCCAGTATTCACATAGACCATGGAATAATTGTTTGTGGAACACATATGGAACATGTTTGCAAACTGTTAATGCTACATTTCCATAGAATACAAGTTTATGGACATGGACAATGTCAAGTGAATAAGTAAACTACTAGATTTCGAAGGGCTGCTGTTGAGAAAAAAAAAAGAATAACAAATTAAAATTTGGACCATTTCTTTCACAAAATGATCAGATGTTCTCAGAAGGCCTGAAATATTGTGTATCTTTTTGTACGGCTTATTTTCTATTCCACTTAAGAAAGTTAATACAGGTTTAGCACAACATGATAGTAAATTGTTGTGTATCATCCTAAATGTTATATTTAAAAACTCTACAGTTAAACTGAATTTTAGAGTGGGATAAAAACAAAATGTAAGGCACATCTTTTTCTCTCTTTGGCTTTCCCCAACAATATAGTACTTTGACCCATCTGCATCTGTATGAGTCACACACACTGCCTGATAAATGGTTGAAGTAATACTCTCACAAACAGTTAGCAGGAGATAGTGAATATGCCGCTCAATGTGTTCGACGAGCTGGTGGTGTGCACTAGAAAGGAAATAGAGGCATTTTTCATCAGTTTTCATCAGCTGATCGGCTCCACTGAGAGCCAACCCAATAGAGCCAAGGGGCATTGAGTCTATCCTCAAAACTTCCAAATGCTCTATCTGAAACCTGTTATTATTCACAACATTTTCTAACACTGCAGTGTGGCGTTGGCCCTGACTCTCAATGCAATCGTATACTTTGTTTGGAGAGGCAGTTTGTGTTATGCATGTAAAGAAAATAAATGTCTTTTTGTTCCAGGGCAGCGATGGACTGCAAGGCAGAACCGGACCTCCTGGACCTCCTGTAAGTTCTGAATTAAAGTGTGCATTTTCTACACCACTAGGAATTGCAAACGTAATTGAAAATATAATGAATGCTTTCCTACAGGTTTCCATACCTCTTCCCGCTGTCTTTCATTAGTCACTAAACAGATAGCTCTGCTCCAGTCTAGCATCACATGGTTGGAGTTTTGCAAAACACTAATGCCGAGTTCACACTGCACAATTTTAGAATTACAGTCTTGCTCGCGAGAACTCCGGTCTGACGCACGCGGGTTCTCGCGTTATTTCCTTATCACTTCTCGCGTGTGTTTTGTTGTGAAACGTAGTTTGCGGACCAGACAGAGCTGTCGGCGATTCTTCCTATCGTGAAGTCATGCAGTGTGAAACCCCCTGTCGCCGATCCATCGTGCAATGTGAACACAGCAGCAACTGAATGCTACCCCAGATAGTCACGCAGTGTGAAAACCACGGCGATCCGACGAGTTTGAAAATCGTGCAGTGTGAACTCGGCATAAGCAATTTTTGTGCAACAGTATTTATCCATTTTGGGAAAATCAGTCTACAAGTGGTTTATTCATAGTTATCTCTGCGTATAAAGATGGAATGGGGAAAATTAATTTTACATGGAAAAAAAATTGGACACTTTAGCTATAAATTATATTTAAAGCACAAGTGAGATGCGTATTTGATTAAAAAAAAAATTATATTTATAGGCCTATATACTATAACGTAGACTTTTTTGAATACTTGTATTTGCAGTTTCTTTCAGATCTGAAAGTTTGACATTTTAATAGCAATTTGTATGTATTCCCAACAAATTTAACGCAATTAACCCTATAAAGCTTGCATGATACATCAATTTCTAAGAACTCTTAATTATCAACATGATCAAAACTGAAAAATCTGTTGCACACAATCTTCTTCATGCCTTCTGTCGTCTGATTGATAGTTCATATTCTTTTAAAAATCCTTTTAAAATGTAAATAACAGTATGATTCAACAGGCTTTATTTATTTATTTATTTTAAAGACTTAAAAAGTATTTTTATTTATATATACTTTTTTTAAAAGAAAATTTGATTTCTCTTGACATTTGTATTCCAAACGTTAGGCTTTAGAAGAGTTCAATTAGGGACCAGTACAGGTTCAAATCTTAATATTAGAGAATTTAGTTTGTTTCCCTTATGATTTTATAGACTGGTGAATGATAAATAAGGAGAAAAATCTCATTGACTTGTATTTGAAGGCGGAATCTGTGACATATCTGGAAACTATAATATCATATTGATTTGGGCAGGTTATTTTGACTTTAGCCAATCAGCAACCACCTAGCAACATGCTAAAATCTTGTAAACTTGTTTTTTTTTAGGGTGTCCCATATGCAGAGGGCAATGGAATGAGCAGTCTCTATAAGATTCAGGTATAACTTTCACCTGATACTAAAACACACAATATTTTAGATTGTAACTGTATTGGTCATATTGTTTATACCTTTTAAACTGTCCTCATTATTATTTACAGAATGGAGCAGCTAATACAGGTCAACCCGGACCACCAGGGCCAACAGTATGTGTCATATTTTTTTTATTATATCCCACATAAAATATATAGTTATTTGAACGTAACCCACCACAGGGAATCAGTTGTTGCACTTTTAATGAAGTTTAAATGTCAATACACAAAGAAGCTACATTGATTTGGGAATCTATATTCCGTTTAGCTGCTGTCTGCCCCTGATTTCAAGAGTTTTACACAGCATGAATTCAAGGACGGATCACGGCCACACAGACACAAATCTGAAACTCAGACAATGACAGCAGCCCAAAGGGAGAAGGGCAAAACAAACCCGTCACACATAGTCAACAAAGTAGCTGCCTGTAAAGAAGGGGTAATTGAAATGCAGCGCTTTAACAGGAAAAAAAAGAGAAATACATATAAAAGAGCATTTCTCCCCTAGCGGAATCATCCGATTAGCTTATCAACGCAGCGACACGCACACTTATCTAGTCTGTATGTAATGTGTCCTTCCTTTCCATGAAGAACAAGAGTGTATTCCCTCTTGGGCCATCTTTACCAGACCGCCCAGAACTCTGGAAATGCTAAAACCCTTATCAGCAGGTCTGAAAGAGGACACTCTCCAATCTCCCTACTCACTGCGATAGACTCAAAGAGCTGCTTACAAGTCCCTCAGGGTGCTTTGTTTCGGTTTATCCTCAAGTGAACTTGTTCTAAGTGGGACGTGACACTTCCTGTTGACGTGCCGCAGCTGGAGGAGACCACACTTAGACAAAGCACACTTAAACTTCGATTGAACTTCATTTGAACAATCAAGACGCTTGTGATTGGGAGAACGTTTGATGTGACTGGATTGTGTTAGCATGCAGAGTCATGATATATTAGCTCACTGGTGTGCTAAAGGGTAAAATTAGCTTTCGAATATAATATTCAGTCTTGTTTTATTGGGGGAAATAGGGTAAATTAGAGGCACTCTTGGCTGTCATCTCAAAAAGTGGTTCAATTTGCCTCAATTCACTTTGGTGTTTATATTTTATGTCTAATGCAGCTCGGTTTAGGCTGTTTTGCAGAACCTAGCATGCTTCATCACTGTCTATGGTCTACAAACTCAGCATCCTAAGCATCATGAAACCTCATAAGTGAATGATTTAAAGGGGTCGTGAACTGCCATTGTTTTTTATTTTGTACTGTTCTCTGAGGTCCACTTATGATGTTATCAAGATTTTTACATTAAAAATATATAAAACAGAAATATATAGAAATATATATAACAATATATACATTTATAAAATAGCCCACTCAGTACATATCAAATGATCTGTAATACAAGACAAAGCAATAGCGACCACATAATAAAAAAAATTACTCACACTTGTATGTTGTGACATTGGATCCAATATAGTCAGCACAGCATTGTCTTTTAGTTTAAATCTTTTAGAAGATCCTGTGATGAATTGTGCCTTATTTGTTAATGAGTATGTGATAAAATGAAGTGAAAAAAGGACCAAGTTCTTACTGATGTGGTCTGAAACTTCAGTAAATATGAAGTTTATTGTTTGGTTTGGCTCTTGTCATTTACATACTGTGTGCACGAATCAGTGGGCGGGGGAAAACAGGCAGCGATGTAGAAGCAGGCGTTGATCTTCTTTTACGGAGGTGGTGTTTAGCCACAATATTACATCAGAAAGTGGCACATTCCACAGCCTGTCGTTTTGGCCGATAGGCTTCAATATAAGCTGTTTTTAGACTAATTAGAAAGTTTTGAGTTCTGAAACTTACAGAATGTTTTTATTTATATATCAAAAATTTTGATTTCTCAGTTCATAACCCCTTTAAAACTATAAACAGTCACTCATGCACAGCCCACATGATGCCTTAAATTGTTAGATGGATAGATAGATAGATATATATATAGATAGATAGATAGATAGATAGATAGATAGATAGATAGAGCTGTGCACCATTCAGAATTCAGTTAAGGATGCTTAAAAATCTTATTTAATTGCTGTATTTAAATAATTAAGGAAATGGGAATTCAGAATTGTAATTCAAGTTGTAATTTGAATTTAACTTGTTAACCTCCGTTAATGAGGCCTTTGCGTTACATGCATAATTGTAGACTCATTTGAAAGAAGATATTTGACAGTGGAATTGCAGTGGAAGCGGAGTTACAAATAAATATAAGCAAAATTCAGTGTTTAAGTGCAGCTTTTATGCATTTTAGTGTGAATAATTAATCAATTATGCATTTTAGTGTTAATTATTAATACATGAAATGTAATCAATTAAAATTAATGTTAAATAATAATAATAATAATAATATCAGTTATGTTTTACATTTTTTGCTTGAAGCTAGACTTTTTTACATTTGATTAAGTTTCCTTTTAGTTCTAGTTCCTTGAATTCAAATTACAATATATACTATATGTTCAATATATATATTAATTCAGAATCAGAAAGAGCTTTATTGCCAAGTGTGCTTACACACACAAGGAATAATTCATTATATCATTAGTTGTTTTTATCAAATTAAGTTTTCTCCAAACTGTTGGAAGGACACTTCCCATAAGATTTCCCAAAATGCATCAACATCTTAATACAATTATTTAATTAGTAGATTTGAATGGTCAAATATTTATCTAATAGCATTGTAGTGGTCATTTTGTGGTGCTCTATGGCAAAATTAAAATCTATAAGTTGTTTTGATTGTACTGAACTGAGTTAATATTTCTAATCAGTTGAGTAAAAATGTATTCTACATATGAATTATGAATGTATTCTGCATATGTAGTCAATCATAATGTAATTATTTGTCACAAACTTCCTAACATTCATTTCTTGTGTAACTTTCTTTTCTTTGAATTACAAGTCAATAAATTCTATTCCGATCATACCAATTAAACTTCCTGGGGTATATTGCCAGTTCAATTCAAAATTCACACTCATGAAATGCAAAAGATCCGATTCTTAAATTCTGAATTGTGCTCTACCCGGTCAGATCGACAGCTCACTAGGCTTTGGAACAGAATACTGTCAGCATAATTCCCTCATGGCTCTTTTGTTACTGTTTGACAGCAAATCTAAGTAGATGTCATCCAGCTAATTACACAGATTGGATTAATTGATAGCACACAGAGCCGTAAGGTCAAATAAGGTTTCACAGGATAATTCTGTGCTTTTCTTTTCCAGGGGCCCAAAGGAGATGAAGGAAGGATGGTGAGTGTTGCATCGCTGTGATTTGTATTGAATGGTCTTCTGCCCTTCTATGCCTCTGGATTGAGAGAAACAGGTCTGGCCAGCACTCGCTTTCTGGCTAGTCTCCATTAATCACAGCTCCTGGCTCAGAAGTAGCCCGAGAGCAGCCGAGCACGACAGTTTAGTGACACAGCATTCTCAACAACAAAAGGAGTGATCAGGAACCGCGCTTAAATCAAATTGTTGCCGCGTATTTCTCTGCCTGTGGGAGATGTTGTGAACGCGGTACATGCGCAGCCCCCAAACAAAACCACATGCACGACAATACAATAGCAACAATGCAGCTCCAGCAACCAAAAAGCTGGCACTTCCTGTTCTCTCGGGTGCAATTTTGATATTTTTTATTGATATTTTTATTTGATATTGTTTCTATTTTTGCAAAACCATTTTTCAGCGGCATGCTAATTTGACATTTGAATAAATGGTCCCAGCAGTCTCTTGCACCGCGCTAGAATTGCCCCCATCTGTCTCCAGTCGATCCTCTTTCTGGTCCCATGTAGGTCTGCGCTCTGTTATACATGGCAATCTACACGTGCGACAATTACTGCCGCAATCCGTCTCGGTGGCGAGGCCCATTAACGTGGCGCCTGCTGCTGTCAGTCAATAGCGACTGAGCCGTGAGACGAACGTAATATATGATGCTTGTACGCAGATTTTTCAGCACTCCGTGGACTGGTTCGGTGTGGAGAAGCAGCCAATCACTTGGGGTGAATTACGAGCTGCTCTGTTTGCGGCGAAGTACATGTGATTTATTAACACAGCAGGCTAAATGAAAATGGAAGGAGGAAAGTAAATGCTTTGTCAGGATGGTAATGCGACAGAATTAGTTAACTCGCCGCACTTGTCAGGGTGAAGATAAATATGTGGGTTTTAATTTAAATAATCAGTGACATGCCTTGAAAAATGGCATTTGGTGTTTGTTGAGTCGCTAAAATACATTACACAACCAGTTTGGTAGCTACACTGTTGTGATCTGCTTCATCAGTCGCTTTGACCTGGAAATACATTTTGAGTTTCCACTGAAGGAAACAGGAAAGTCACAACTTTCTAAAGAAATTATTTTTTCTATTCCAAACCATTAATGTGATATAATCTTTTAAACTTCTGGCACTTTTGTGGCTCAAGGGTTGATTTTTATTATATATATATATATATATATATATATGTTTAATTCTTTTATGCATATATATGAAGGTAACATAAAATTTGACTTGGAAACTTTTTACCATGCTTTCATCATTTAGTTTTACTACTTTTCAAATGCCGTTATGTATAGATTTGATTGTTTTACTTCTGTCCCAGAGCCAGAATATCCAATATTCAGAATATCCAGCTAATCCATCATAAAAAATATATAAATGTTACATTTTGAAACTATTATAATATAAATGAAAAGTAAAAATAAACCTTTTCAATATTTGTGTGAAAATGTTGGATCATGAAACATTGTGTAATGGCTGCTGAAAATTCAGTTTTGTCATCATATGAAAAAAATTACATACTATATTAAAATAGAGAACAGTTATTTTTGATTGTAAAAATATTTTGCAATATTACTGATTTATTTTCTGTATTTTCAATCAAATAAATGCAGCCTTGGTGAGCATAAGAGACTTAATTAAAATGCAAATATATTATATAAAAATATTATATAAAGAAGTTATTATATAATAGCAATTATTCATTTATCCCCAAATTTCCACCCCAACAAACAATTGTGCTCCTGATAGTTATATTTATTTAATTATTTACATTCTGCCTCATTTGCAATCCAGCACATGCATAAAGTTTGCCACAGCGCACCACAGAAGCTATGATTATGAATGTGTCAGGGAAAAAGAGTAAGGAGGCTGCATTAACATTTTAATAATTCACTGATAAACAAGTGCTTTCTCGTCATCTCCACAGAAGTGGATGCGCCTGTATGCATGTTTCACATGCATTATTACATAATCTGAGAATATTTGTTTTACATTTGAATTGGTTCGTTTGAAAGTAGACATTTCACTATCTATAGATATATTTTTATATGTCTTGAGACGAGCGTCCCGCAGCTTCATCAGCGTCGCCCTGGAAACAAGCAAGGCACACCTGGCCGTCCTCATCACAGGCTGATCGGTCACAGCTGCAGCTCATCAGGAGGC
The DNA here is from genome assembly GCF_001515605.1 of Sinocyclocheilus anshuiensis. Taxonomy (NCBI): domain Eukaryota; kingdom Metazoa; phylum Chordata; class Actinopteri; order Cypriniformes; family Cyprinidae; genus Sinocyclocheilus; species Sinocyclocheilus anshuiensis. Next base: position 1,744,909 of record NW_015552593.1, on the reverse strand, counting down.
GGCCACATAAGCCACGCTACCACTGCCCATCATCGAGGTGCCCTTCGAGCGCATCGGGATGGACCTTGTGGGGCTGTTGCCTAAGTCTGCCCGGGGACATGAACACATCCTGGTGATTGTCGACTATGCCACCCGGTACCCCGAAGCAGTTCCCCTCCGGAAAGCCACCGCCAAAGCCATTGCCCAGGAACCCTTCCTGCTCTCCAGCCGAGTCGGCATCCCAGCAAAGATCCTGACCGACCAGGGGACCCCATTGATTGAGATTACTTGTCGTGTGATTCTTCACCCCGTTACAGTCTGTAAGGCAAAGATATACTCGGAGTTTCACGGTCAAGTTCACGGAGACCGAGGCAGCAGAAAGTGCATCATGTTGCTTTCATTATTTTACAAAAGCGTGTTTTGTTGTTATTGTGAGTGCACACAAATAAATGTAGAGTCTTTACAGATTTGAAAGATGTATTACTCTGATCTGTATGACAAAAATTAGTATTTTAAGAGCAAGTGACCGCACCGGCATCTCCATCTGTCATGCTGTGAGCGCGCTACTGTTCAGCTTCATGCAACGTTGCTGCTAATTACATATTTCAGATGATAAGCCATATTTGTGGTGAATGAATGATAGGCGAGCGTTTGGATGTCCTGCCTGATGTACTGTATTACCATAGACTAGCCGTTAACCAATTGCGTGACTTCGCCAATGTGGG
>NW_015552593.1:1739916-1743176 GCF_001515605.1 Sinocyclocheilus anshuiensis | reverse complement strand
TATATATATATATATATATATATATATATATATATGGTATCTATACATGTGTATATATATATATATTATTTGTGTATATTTAGAATACAAAAAAAATGATATTAAATTAGCTTTAGTAAAACAATTCATTTTATTCTAAATTGTAATGCTATTAAACATAAATACAACATTTGTGATGTTGAAAATTACACTGTGATGAACCATTTTCATTACTTTTCCAAGAGTCCTGAGGGCTAAAATAGTGTTTTTAATTGTTTTTGTTATTATTTTTTTTGTAATTGTGCCAATATTGACACAGTTTGAAAGTCTTTTACACAAAATCACCATTTGTGCATTTCTCTTTAAACAACTTGACACCCAATAGTGACTTCCAATCCAAAATTCTTCAATTTTCATTAGAGAAAAAAAGGTTATTAGTTTTCAGAAAAAATGTAGTGAAGTTAGTTGCGTTGTCACTTTTACTTTGTCACTCCCCACACAGACTTTCACGCATGAAGGTGTCCGTGCTGAGCTGGAATGTGTTTCCTTTATTCCAGGGTGAGCCAGGGCTGATGGGATTACCAGGTCTAGAGGGGCTGCCGGGTGCTAAGGTAAGCGCATTTGAATGAATCGTGTCACTGGACGCTCTCTCGCCCTGTCTGAGTGTCCCAGATTACACACAGCTTTCAACAGCTCAACCAGCCGTTCCACTCTGTACCTTCACGATTTGACATGACATTGCAGTTTTGGTGTGTGTGTGTGTGTGTGTGTGTGTGTTTGACAGACAGAGAGATGGAGGATAGTGCACAGACATTCATAATTGATTCAAACATTGTTAGTATTCTAATTTCACCGCAATGCTTAGTCAAAGCACTCGAGAATTCAAGAGAAAGACCATGAATACGAGAATACTAGAGAGGGTAGAAATAATAGGCTTCATTAAATCGAGCCAACAGAATGGTCCAGACCCCCCCGACTGCACGTATCAGAGCGCTGGTGCATGGAGACTCTATTTCGTCTGTCTGCCAGAGCAGCTTCCTACTATGAGCAGCATCAAACTCGCCCACTCTTCCCAGAAAGGACTTGTCAAGATGTAGTCGCAGCATTTTGCGCGCTCGCCGACTCCACAACAGCCACGAGGCTGCCTGATCTCAAGCTGTTTATTTGCATGCTGTGCCCCAAAACTTAAAAGCAGCTCATTAATTCCTAAAGCCAGCAGAGCGCATATGGAGGAAAGAGAGCAGCTCTCACACACACGCACAGAGATACTCAAAGAATGATTTTGGAGGACTTGTCAAGCACAGTTGGTTTTGAGAACAGAAAGAAAAACAATCATTGTGTTTTTCTGACATGTTCTCAAGCGGTTTTGCAGTAGATTCGTCGTCTTACATGTGTGTGTTTGTGTGTTTGAAGGGTGATCCTGGCCTACCTGGTCCACCTGGTGTTCCTGGTCCTACTGTAAGTTATTCTGTTGTTATTTTCCTGCTTTCAAATCACTGTACTACACATACAACTATTTATTATTTAGGAAATAAGCTACAAGCAATAAGATAGTTAATAAGTAAATGGCACAATACACAGCCTGCAACCCCTTCAGAATTCACTATAGTCAGTTTTCACAATATTAATGGCAAAAATGTTCATGAAAACACTATTTTGTTAAGTAAATTCAAGAAGTGCCATCCTTCTCATAGAATAAGGATTTTCAGTTGGGTGTGCGTCAATTATGGTTTGAAGTTTTTGTGAATAAGTGAAAATATGATTAAAAATAAGCAGAATACATTAAGATAACTTGCATAGCTAAAGGTGGTAAATGTTTTATTGTAAAATTAAAGTTTAACCCATCGACCAATGTTGAATATTGTTCATGCTTGTTTCCCATATTTTTATATTGAGTTTTATATTAATTATTCAATAAATATAATTAAATACTAATAATTTAATAATACTATTAAATGTCAGCTTTAGCAAATCTCAAAATAAATGTCCAATTTCCATTCTATACATTATAATTTTGTGATGCCAAAATTCGCTTGTAGCATTTGAAGTATTTTTTATACATTTTATTCTTTATTTATTTACTATTTTATAGTAATTTATTTTCTAGTGTTTCATGTATTTTACGGTGTTTATTTTCTAGTGTTTAATTTTATTTAGAATAAAGTTCAACCCTATATTATAAGCTAGAAGATATACTTCTGTCTCTGACATGTACAATACTGGACTGTAAAATAACTGATATCTTATTTTTAGTTGTGTTGGATAAGCATATTTAATGCCACAGTTCCTACGGGATTTTCTTACATTGAAGCTGTGACGGTTTAGCAGTCTGTCACAAGAGAAAGATTTCATATCATGTATGAATTTTTAGATAAAAGTAGTGGATGTTTTAGCCATGTTCTCAGCCTACATGTGGTTTAGATGGACACCAGGTTTGAGGTCTAACTCTTTCTCCTTGTTGTTTCTGTAAATGATAGGGAAAGCCTGCTCCGCGTGGTGAGCCAGGGATCCCTGGAGAGCCGGTGAGATTTGCTTTGTTGCTTGTTATCAGCTGTCAATCATACGGCAGGTTTTGGCAACAGAATGATGATGGCCCATTTTCCCTCTTTTGTCTTTCCACACAGGGAGAACGAGGGCCTGTGGGAGAGACTGGCTTCCCTGGACCTGAAGGGCCTCCTGGATCCCCTGTGAGCAATCGTAGCATTCATTACACCTGTAATCTGCAGTGTGCACTAATGAACACCTGCGTGTAAACTGCAGCAGGGCTTTTCAGATGTCTTTATGATAGGACCCACAAATATCAGAATCTTCTTGTGAGGGACATCTTAAAAAAATATAAAAGCCTCTCTAAATTGGCATGCGCTTCTGTATATTTTCATAGACCAATATATACTATGTGAGGAAAAATTATATTTAATAATAATAATAATAATAATATTTATTATTTATATTTTAAGAATTATGTTTATAATTTATTTATTTACTTCATATTTGCAGATTTGTTATTAAAATATATTATGAAAATATCGTTATTTATAATTAGCGCTGGGCAATGATTAATCACGATTAATCACATCCAAAATAAACGTTTTTGTGTACATAATGTGTGTGTACTGTGTATGTTTATTAAGTTATATAAAGACACACACATACATTATATATATTTAGTATATATTTAGAAAATATTTACATGTATTTACATGTATATGTTTATATTCATATAATTTATATTATATATAAATATATTTAATATATAAACATAACATATTTTTCTGAAATAT
>NW_015552593.1:1734263-1739870 GCF_001515605.1 Sinocyclocheilus anshuiensis | reverse complement strand
TATATATATATATATATATATATATATATATATATACATAAATATACACAGTACACACACATATATTATGTACACATACTTTTATTTTGGATGCGATTAATCACAATTAATCGTTGCCCAACACTATTTATAATTATTATTATTAGTAGTATTGGTTGTTATTAATATTAATATTAATAAATGATACTTATAATTACAAATTATTCCAAATAATTAACATAATTTATGATATTATGATATATATAAACCTAAAGAGACTATAACTAAATGCAATTGTCAATATAATAGAATAACTACAATTTATTTATTTATTTTTTAATAATTAAGATCTTCTGTGGTCCCTTTTGTGGCCCCGAGGGTCCCTGGATCTACCATTTATGCTGCACCTGTCTGTGATCTACACCCTGTATAATAACATTTAGTTCTCATTAGTTTCTGTCTTCTGTTTTCAACTCTGTGATCTTATAACAGATTGATCCATCCTTGAATTGCAGACCAGATTTAATTAACTGATTAGTCTGCTGATTGATTCACAGTTTGACTCGCTGTGAATTCAGAGTTCTGGCACAAGCATTCTGTTTTTCCTCAGTTCTTGATTTCTAGTGACTGGCCTGTAGTTTGATTCAGAGTCTGGGCTGTTTCTAATTAGAGATCCCAGAATGCTAAAAATCACTGTAAACAAGCATCAGGTATACTACACAACTGGAAATATAGAGGTTTAGATTGGCTGAATTACTATGTTTGACACAAATATAGTGTGATATAGCAGCATAAAGCAGAGCTCTGTGTCAGATTGTTCTCTTCAAATCACAGCGAATGTTTTCGGCTGTAATATCTCACTTCATAGCACAGAGTAATCTCCTCGTATTCTTCTCTGTACTGTGGCGTTAAACCCGGCTGGTTTGTGCTGTGGTAATGAGTGCAGTCACTGGGGTAAACGTTTGATTGGCTGTCTCAGTGAAGGAGTACAGTGGCTATACGGGTCTCATATAATTGCTTCGTTATTCGCACAGCCGTAATGCCTTCAGCACCTCCACTGAATACACAGAATTCCCCTGAGGAATTCCTGTTTCTTCCAGGTGATATTTTGAGATTTATTCCTAGTTTATGTAGCTTGAGTCCTAATTGTTCGCTCTTAACCTTAGTGGAACAATGTGTGCTAAACTAACTACAAGTACGAACTAAACTACATCAAAGTTGACAGTATTTGCAACACATTTTACTTGTGTAATGTGACGAAGAGTAGCACCAAGAAGTGTGTGGATACTTTAGACACACTTTAAAATACATGAATGGATGGATGGACAGATGGATGGATAGATTGATAATAAATAGATGATGGATGGCTGGATAGAATGATGATATAGGATAGATGGATGGATGATGGTTGGATGACGGATGAATAGATAGATAGATAGATAGATAGATAGATAGATAGATAGATAGAAATAGATAGAGATAGATGATGATAGATAGATAGATAGATAGATAGATAGATAGATCACTCACAGTGGTGTACTGTAACGAAGTAATAATACTTCCTTACAGTACTTAAGTATTTTTTAGGAGTATCTGCAGTAAATACTTTACTTGAGTAAAGTATTTAAAGTACTTTACTTGAGTTTTTATATTTCAGCCAACTTTTACTTTTACTCCACTACATTTCCTAATTCAAATGTATACTTTTACTCCGAATGCTTTGTTCCTGAATGAATCAGTCGTTTGAATGAATCGGTTGAATCTCAATGACTCACTCATTAACAGTCACTTGCTGCCACCTACTGGCGGTTGTAATTTCACATTTCGACTTTTTTTCATGTTAAAATTAAATGATTTCAAATATCAGTATTCAACGTTTTATGTTAAAAACAAATTTAATCTTCTGCGATAATATGGTAAGTGTTGTTGTAATGATGTGCGATCTGACATTATCGAGTATATCACCAAATCACACACAGAGTGCACGCATGTTGATTTATTAGTCTATTACAACTCAAAGTTCCAGGCATTCTAAATTGTAGACGGCAAAAATGCTTTTTATATTTATATAATTGAATATATAGTTACCTTAATCTATATCATACAAAGAGGATCGTTTTTCTGCAGATATCAGCATGATAACACATTTAATAATAATTTTATACAAGTTCAGTAAAGCAATAAGTGACTTACATTTTAGACATCATATTGCTTGTTTTTGCTCAATTTTGCCAACTAAAATAGTTCAAAATAAAGATCAGAGCACTGTTTTGCGTCTCTGAGCAATGGACGGTGTTTACTTATTGAATGAATCAGCTTTTTGGACGAATCGGTTGAATAAATGATTCAGTGATTCACTCATTAACACAGTCAAATGCTTTGTTCCTGAATGAATCAGTCGTTTGAATGAATCGGTTGAATCTCAATGACTCACTCATTAACAGTCACTTGCTGCCACCTACTGGCGGTTGTAATTTCACATTTCGACTTTTTTTCATGTTAAAATTAAATGATTTCAAATATCAGTATTCAACGTTTTATGTTAAAAACAAATTTAAGGCCTATTTATGCATCTGAAACTGCAGTTTAAATGCATCCATGTCCCCTCTGAGATACATAAACTGTGTAAATACATCTAAATGCTATTTCAGATGCAGATTCCAGAAATGATTTCTTATGTTGGAATGAAAGACACTATAAGTACCGGATGAAGTGCTTCTTATTCTTACCCAAAAATACAAAATAGAAGAAATAGTTAAAGCTGAACACAATCTTGCTACTCAAGCTGTGTATGAACATTTTTTGATATATATTTATTTGGTTCTTTTCCAATTTGCATTTACTTGTACTTTTACTTTCAATACTTAAGTACGTTTAAGATTTAAAAAATACTTTTCGTACTTATGTACAATAAATATCACATACTTTAAGACTTTTACTCAAGTAATATTCTAAACGGGGACTTCAACTTCTACCAAAGTCATTTTCTGGTAAGATATCGGAGTATGGCTTTCAGGTACTTTATACACCACTGATCACTCAATACTCTGAGGTGAAAACTTGCTTCCATTTTCACTTCTAAAAGAACATTATGAAAGTAGATTTGTAATAGCATCTCAAAACATTTGTGCACATTGGACCATCTAGTTATGCATGGATATTATAAGCAATGCAAAGTTATTTAAATTGCAAAGATTGATGGGAATGTTGTCTCCTCCACAGGGAAGGCCGGGAAAAGATGGAATTCCAGGCTATACGGTATGTGTGTACAGTATATGCATGACAGAGCTTTGGCTTCAGCTGTACTGTATGTCTAAGATGATAATGTTAGCAGAAAATTAATGCTTTTACTTTAATACCTGCAGCATCTAATAACTTGTGCCAGCGAGTAGTGGATAGCGGTTAGACTCGGATCCGTGCTGGTCTACATTTATCTCTGTCTCACTCGATTTCTTTTTTTCCCAAGCAAATAAAAACCCAACACCAGTCATTAGTCTTGTAAAGTTTTCAATAATAAGACCGCTTACTCACTGCTAATGCTCTCCAGTGTGGCTAAAATCCTGCCCATGAGCCATTAAATCATGAATAATGCATGCGATCACTAATTAAATGTCCCCTACAAACAGGGTTTGTAGTTTCGAAAGCCTTGTCACGTCAAACAAAAAATTTTCCGTTCTCTGATGCCTTGTCACAACAGAACACATATCTACGGCAGAACTGTGACAAATCGCACTTCTGCACTTTACAGCAGCGAGCAGACACATCAGAGAGCCGCCAACACACAACTCGCATATATTCGCCTCCGTCACAGACAGACAAACACTGTAAATGCAGCATGTGGGAAGTCGTGGCTTAATGGTTAGAGAGTCGGACTTGTAACCCAAAGGTTGCGGGTTCGAGTCTCGTACCGGCAGGGATTGTAGGTGGGGGGAGTGAATGTACAGCGCTCTCTCCCACCTTCAATACCACGACTGAGGTGCCCTTGAGCAAGGCACCGAACCCCCAACTGCTCCCCGGGCGCCGCAGCATAAATGGCTGCCCACTGCTCCGGGTGTGTGTTCACGGTGTGTGTGTTCACTGCTGTGTGTGTGCACTTTGGATGGGTTAAATGCAGAGCACTAATTCCGAGTATGGGTCACCATACTTGGCCACATGTCACGTCACTTGTTAATGTATCTGCAGATCTTAATGAGGTCAGCGAGAAAGAGCAGAGGATGAGTCAGAAGTCAGTTCGCTCATCAAACATCTTGCTAACACCCAGGTCAGCTATTTTGTATAGGAGTATGACAAGGTTTTGAGGTTTAGCTGATTAGCTTGGTCCGATTAGTTTGTTTTGTTTAGTTTTGATTAGTTTGCCTCTGCTGGTCAATGTCATAACTGCAACATCTGGCAGTAATAATGAAGCATTATGACCAGTGTTATTTTAGTATTATTTATATACTGTTATAGTATTTAATAATATTTTGAAATAGATTTTTTTGGATATTCACATTTAATTTGAATATTACTTTTAGTAATTTTGTTGTTGTTTTTTTGCATTTCTTTTCTTAAGCTTCAATTTATTTTTTAGTTTTAGTTATTTTATTTGTAATCTGACATAGTAACATTTCTACTTTTAACATTCTAATTTCTAATTTTCATTTTTTTATTTATTTTTAGTAATTTAATCTAATTTAGTAATTCAATTTCTTATGTTGTTTTATGTTATTTCAGATTTATTTAAATTTTCAACTAAAGTTAACTATAGTTTTAGTAATTTTAGTACTAATTTTATTTGCTATCTGACATGGTGACATTTCTAATTTTAACATTCTTTCTAATTTTCATTTTTATATTTTTTTAGTATTTTAATCTAATTTAGGAATTCAATTTCATAAGTTGTTTTATATTATATTATTTATATTTATTTATATTATATTATTTCAGATTTATTTCAATTTAGAGTTTAAATAAATCTCTGAAGTTAACTACAGTTTTAGTCATTTTAGCACTAATTTTTATTTATTTGTATGGTAATATTTCTAATTTTAACTGTCTTAATTCCTAATTTTCATTTATTTATTTATTTATTTTTAGTTTTTACTAATTTAATCTAATTTAGTAATTCAATTCCTTATGTTGCTTTATATATTATATTATTTCAGATTTGTTTCAATTCAGAGTTATTATGGTTAAACTAAAACTAAACCTCATTTAAACAATTACTTTACTTAAAATAAATGTTAACTGAAATAAAAAATAAAATATAAAAAAAAAATAACTTCTTTTGGAAATGTCATTGTATTTAATTTCAGCTTGTTGCCAAGGCATCTTTTTTTTTTGCTTATATTGAAGTACTGAAATAACTCAAACTGAATAAACTAAAACTAGCACATAATAAAATTGGATAAAAAACTATATAGACATAATAAAAATGACATAAAATGCATAAAAAATTACTACTTTAAAACTAAAGTGAAAACTGAAAATATAAAAATAAAATCGATTTCAAAATATTAACACAAACTATAATAGTATAGTAACAGTAAAATAACATTGTTTTTGTTAGTTTTATTTTTAGTTAACTTGCATTTTTTTGTTTAGATCGATAGATAGATAGATAGATAGATAGATAGATAGATAGATAGA
>NW_015552593.1:1725787-1731483 GCF_001515605.1 Sinocyclocheilus anshuiensis | reverse complement strand
TTTTTTTTTTTTTTTCAGAATTGCTGAAACTTTGAACTTTTTCTCTCAACTTCAACTTTATATCACTCAATATTCTGAGATGAAAAATTGCTTCCATTTTTACTTCTGTGAAACTTCTAAAAGAACATTATGAAAGTGGTTTTCTAATTGCATCTTAACATTTCTGCTCATTGTGGCTCATCTATGAAAAATTATCAATGCAGAGTTGCTTTGATTGCGAAGACTGATGGGAATGTTCTGTCTCCTCCACAGGGAAGGCCGGGAAAAGATGGAATTCCAGGCTATACGGTATGTGTGTATACAGTTTATGCACGAGCGAGCTTTGGCTTCAGCTGTACTCTGTGTCTAATATGATAAGGTTAGGAGAAAATGAATGCTTTTACTTTTATACATACAGCATGTAATAACTTGTGCTCTAATATTTCGCCAGCGAGTTAGGATAGTGGATTGTGGTTAGACTCGGTCTACATTTATCTCTGTCTCACTCGATTTCTTTCTTTCCCAAGCAAATAAAAACCCAACACCAGTCATTAGTCTTGTAAAGTTTTCAATAATAATACCGCTTTACTCCCTGCTAATGCTCTACAGTGTGGATAAAATCCTGCCCATGAGCCATTAAATCATGAATGATGCATGCAATCACTAATTAAATGTCCCTACAAACAGGGTTTATAGTTTCGAAAGCCTTGTCACGTCAAACAAAAAATGTTTCATTCTCTGATGCCTTGTCACAACAGAACACATATCTACAGCAGAACTGTGTGACAAATCGCATTTTTGCACTTTACAGCAGTGAGCAGACACATCAGAGAGCCGCCAACACACAATCTCGCATATTTACTCCTCTGTCACAGACAGACAACCGTAGTAAATACAGCATACATCTGCAGATCTGAATGACGTTTTATATAGGATTACAATGAGGTTACGATGGTTAGCTGGCCCAGTTTGCCTCTGCTGGTTGATATTGTAACTACAACATCTGGCTGTAATAATCAAGCGTTTTGACCAGTGTTATTTACAGTATGTATTGTTATAGTATTTATTAATATTTTGAATTTTTATTTATTCACATTTCATTTTATTTTTAGTTTTAGATATTTTGTTATATGCTTTTTTTGCTTTAATTTTGTTTTTCAGTTTTAGTAATTTTAGTACTTATTTTACTTCAGTCAACATTTCTAATTTTAGCTTTTAATCTAATTATTTATATTGTTTTAGATGTTATTTAATTTCAGCTATAATTCAATTCAGAGTTATTATATTTAATTCAAACTAAAATAATTTAAAACAAAAATTGTGTTTCTTGAAATAAAAAAAATGTTAACTGAAATCAAATGTGAAAAAAACGTAACTAATTTAGTAAATCCAAGTGTATTTTATTTCAGCTAGTTGTCAAGGCATCATTTCTCATTAACTTGAAGTACTAAAATAACTCAAACAAAATAAACTAAAGCTAATAAATAAAAATTGATAAAAAACTATATTGACAAAAATGTACAACAAAATGACTAAAACTTCGAAATTGAAAAAAGTGAAGAAAAAAATCGAATTTAAAATATTTACACAAACTATAATAGTATAGCAATGATACTAAAATATATATTTTTTTACTTAACTTGCATTTTATTTGTTTAACTTGATTGGCTCAAGCAGAACCGAGCAGCCATGAGTCAAGAAAGTGGATTTTAAACCATGTTTTTTTCAACGAGCAGTTCACCTTTTCCCACTTCATACTGTCTCTGGATGAGTCAAGGTTCAAATGGGTGCGGATCATCTGGAGGAAGTTCACTGGCCTTATTTTCGCTTTCATTCACGTCACCATCTTCTCAAATGGCACGACTGCGTGTTTGCGGGGTGTTGGACCACTCATTGAGATTTCCTCTATTTTCTTTTCTTTTCCCCCTCCCTGCTTCGTTCATGAATCTTTCGGTGGTGCAACAGTGCCATCTAGCAGGAAGGAAGTTTCTCGGTCCTCTCCGTTTCATACTTTTCCATCTCTTTTATGGCAGGGGCTGAGGGAAACACAATTCAGTGGGCACAGTGATGGCTTTAAGCTCTCCTCATCAGGAGCCTGGGAATAGAGAGGAGGAGAGAGAGTGTTAGACATTGATGGGGGTGTGGATGAAAGCAAATGGTTGAGGATGCTTTCACAAAGTGCCGCCCGCTTTAGAAACGCAGGCTAGATTGCATTTCTTTTTTGCTCGGCTGCTGTAATCCAGCAGGAGAATTTGATACCGAGATGTTCCCCGAGGAGCTAGTGGGAGCCGTGATGCGAGAGAGGAGCAGAGATAGATGGGAAAGCGAGGGGAGGGAGAAATGCAAGAGTGGTTTTGGAGTACAATGAGAGGTGTTTCTCTACAGAGCCCTCTCAGAGGAGATGGAGAGAGAGGTAGAAGAGAAAGAGAGATCCAGAGATTCACGGCTTTGAGTTTGGGGAGAAAATGGTCATTTGTAAATCCTCCGAGCTTTTTCGCTCTGCTCTCGACTGAATAACTGGACAAGTTGGCCCATTAAAGCAGCCAAATAATTTCATTCCTCTAAAGCGGCTTGGGAGCGGTCTATGAAAAATAGTGCAGTTTAGCTGTCTATATGTATGAGGGTTTACTTCAGTATATGTATAACATTAACATATAATATTTCAAATAAAAAATGTAAATATCTAATATCTAATTTATATGTCCTGAGATACCTTTACCTTTGTACCTTTGTGCTTTTTCTTCATTTCTTGGAATTCTCTCTCTTTGTATTTTCACAGGGAGCCACAGGCAGACCTGGAGACAGAGGTACTAAAGGAGAACGGGTAAGATTTCATATTTTGTTTTGATGGATTGCATACACTGTAAAAGGGTCAGTGTGATAATCACTGTTGTGTAAACAGCATGAAAGAAACCATTTTTTTTATTGTGACAAGAAAGCTATAAAAGGAGAAATAGCAAGAAGAAAGCATATCATTAAACATATCACTAATAAAAAAAAATAATAATAATAAAATGTGTTGCTCTATTAATGACTACAAATCTCTAATCTCCATGTAGTAGTTTTGATTGGTTATATGGTGCACTGAATGTAATACAGCCAGATGCTATTATTAGTTGAAGTTGCGGGAGCTCACAATAGTCAGCTTGTGTTGTTTAGATTCTGTTATTTATATTCTGGTGTTGCCTTTGCAGGGAGATACAGGGATTCCAGGAGAGAGAGGAGTACAGGGAGAAAGAGGCAAACCTGGTGAAAGAGGGGGCTTTGGTCTTCAGGGGCAACCTGGACAGAAAGGAGAACCAGGCACACCTGGATCTTTAACAACACCAGGGACTGTCAATCTGTTGGTATGTAAATAATCCTACAGATACAAGCCATAGAGAGAGAATGTAGCATCTGTTAAATCACTGTTCTAAAAGACTTTCCATTTTTACTTCACACATACAAGTAAAAGTGTTAGTTTCTTTCAAAAAGGACAAATTAAATGATCAAAAGTGACAGAAATATTTTGTAACATATATTTGTACTAATTCAATTGTTCTTTTGAATTTTCTATTCATCAAAGAATCCTGAAAAAAAAATGTATCACAATTTCCACAAAAATATTAAGTAGCACAATCATTTTCAATATAGAAAATATGATGCTACTTGAGCACCAAATAAGCATATTGATATTTTTTCTTCTATGATTTCTGAAGGATCATGTGACACTGAAAACTGGAGTAATGGCTGCTGAAAATTCAGCTTTGCCATCATAGGAATAAATTGCATTTTCTAATATATTAAAATAGAAAACAGCTATTTTAAATTATGATCATATTTAACAATATTGCTGTTTTACTGTATTTTTTTTATCAAATAAATGCAGCCTTGGTGAGAATAATAGACTTCATTCAAAAACTCGGAAATATCTTACTGGCAACTTAATATAGGCAGTATTAATACTGGTAATATTAATAATTTCATACATTCTTAAAATCTTGATATTGTGTGTATTAAATGTCATAGAACCTATTTTTAAGTATATTTATTTAAAGATTTGTTTAAATTTGTACATAATTTGTTGAAAGTTTCAATGGTTTGGTTTAAAAAAAAAAAAAGACAATTTATCTGACTATTATTTCATAAATTCATGTGTCAGGCTTTACAGGGTTAAGGAACGTTCACATCAACAGAGATTTACAGCAATAAAGCAACCGGCAATCATTGGTTTGCAATGCGAGTTGACGGTTGAAGCAATCTGAAGCAACATCAGCAGTACATGAGCATAATTTTTTTGTGTCAAGAAAACGGATTCAGTGTCAAACAGTACAGCCCATTTGAGATCAGATTTTCAGGAGCAGAGCCAGTCAAATAAACCGTATAGGGCCTTCAGCAACATGAACACCCACTACAATCAACTGTACAGCCACTCGATAACCTCCAGCAATAAAATCACTGTCAGCGTGAACCCTTTTTCAGATTACAGTGACTGCATACTCCTCTGGAGGTGGAGCACATCTTTGACCTCCGTAAAGATCCAGTTGCTGGCTTTCTCCCAATCTACACCAGCCTCCTGGCCCCCGTCCCGAATCCATATCCGCAGGTCGCCCCATGCTATTCAGAGGGCAACCGTCATTGATTGCTTTGTTGTGCATAACACACTCGTGAACACTCCAGAATAAATAATTAGGAGCTCTGCATAACAATAATTACCCACACGTGTTCGCAAACCCATCAGCCTCTGAAAAGCACAGTCTGCAGCAATGAGCCGCCCGCTGCGAGGCCTATATCCAACGCCCTCGCTCCAAATCAAACAAACTCACAGCCATGTCACTCAGGAGGGGACCATTAGGAGTGTATTGTGTGTTGCGGGGGTGGAAGAATATAGTAACGTAGGAGCTCTACGCAACTCCGCCTCTAAACCACACACACAGACAGAACTACAAACATTAAAGGGACAGTTCACTCAGTCAAAAATGAACATTCTGTCATCATTTACGAACCTTCAGGTTGTTCCAAACCTAAAACTATGACTTTCTTTTTTCTTTTGAACACAAAAAGTGATATTTTTGAAGAATGTTGGTAACCAAAGAGTTGATGATATCCATTGACTTTTATAGTATGGAAGTCAAAGGCTATCATCAACTGTTTGGGTGAACTAGCCCTTAATGCTCTTTGAAGGATGACAGTTTTTTATGGAGTTGATAGAGTTTAAAAGGGATATTTCACCCAAAAATGAAATCATGTTGTTCCAGTATGACAGACTTTCTTCTGTTGGACACAGTAGCTGAATTTATGAATAATATCTTAGTTGCTCTTTTATATAATGAAAGTGAATGAAAACTAGGGCTGTCAAGCTTCAAAAAGAACACAAAAGTGCAATAAAAATCGCATAAAAATAATCATTATATGCTTCTATTCATGATTTTAGGGTTTTTATTCACCAAGGATACATTAAATTGGTCATAAGTGACAGTAAAGACATTTATAATGTTACTAAAGACGTGTTTTTTTAAATAAATGCTGTTCTTTTTAACTTTATATTCATCAATGAATCCTGGAAATATAAAGCAGCATGATTGTTTTCAACACTGAAAATAAAAATAAATGTTTCTTTAGCACTAAATCAGCCTATTAAGAATTATTTTTAAAGGATCATGTGACTCTGAAGACTGGAGTAATGATGCTGAAAATTCAACTTTGTCATGACAAGAAAAAAAAAGTTCACACACATA
>NW_015552593.1:1697949-1725707 GCF_001515605.1 Sinocyclocheilus anshuiensis | reverse complement strand
GATCATGTGTCACTGAAGACTGGAGTAATGATGCTGAAAATTCAGCTTTGCATCACATAAATAAATTACATTTAAAAAAAATAATCAAATATAAAACTGTTATTTAAAATTGTAATAATATTTCACAATATTACTGTTTTTACTGTATTTTTGAACAAATAAGTGCAGCCTTGGTGAGTATAAGAGTTTTTATCTTAGACTTTTAAATAATACACACACATATATATATATATATATATATATATATATATTGTTTTTACTGTATTTTTGAACAAATAATGCAGCCTTGGTGAGTATACAAGTTTTTATCTTAGACTTTTAAAAGGTAGTGTACAACAGCTTTCTGTGAAGAACAATATAAATTTTGAGTCATGATCATTAATTATTTTGTGAACTGATTCATTGAAAAGATCTGACTCAAAAGTACCTTTTATTTCATGAATCAAACATCACAGCTTCCTCAAAGTTTTATGAAAGTGCCAAGATTTTCTCAGTGAATAACAACTTTAATAGTTTACAAACAGAAAATGATGCTAGACTCACCAAGACCATCTCAAAGCAAATATTAGGACTTTTTGTTCCAAGTTTAAATGCATGCAATCATTCGCTTTCACTTTTTCTGTACACTTTGCACTGTGTTGCTACCTAGCAACCTTGTAAAGTCGCCCTTCCGTGACACTGTCTGCAAAGCTTTTCATGTGGATGTCAAATTGGCGAATGACGCTTGTGTTATTAGGTATGTTAAGACCCTGACACGAGTCATGTTAAAGGGCTTTTAGACTGATCGCTGAATCTCCACACTCTGAATATGCATTAGCCCATTTCCTTTTAACCCTCCACAAGCGTTCAGGTGAGGGATATGAGGATGCTGCGCTTGTAGCCCGAGGCACAGAGCGTCGCAGGGGCCTCTGAGCGTTTGACAGAATGGCCTTGAACTGTGAAAGGTATGTTTTGGATTGGAAGGAAGCGGTTTGTTTTCCTATGAGATGTTCTTCAAAATTCAGGCCTCCTCCTGTGCAGAGCAGTGATCATGAACGGCAAGATGCTTTGAGGAGAGATGGTGATTACGCCACTATGTGTCATCCATCCCTGTATCTCTGAGAACGCCAACATTTCTCAGCATGAATAAAACATGAATTGCTGCCATTTTGTAGCTGCACTTTTTAATCTGCAAATCATGTTGTGCTGATGTTTGTTTTCCCTCTCTGCCTTCTTTTTTCCCTTTCATTTCTTCTTGCAGGGTGATACAGCTGCCTTGGAGGAAATTAAAACATTCATCCGAAATGAAGTATTGCGCGTATTTGAAGGTACATCATCTGCCGCTGCTGAGGTGTTTTGTTGTGGTCTCCACCGGTAGATAAGGATTTTTTTTTTTTTTTAGCTTTCAGTTTTTTGTGTGTCTGTATATGTGACAGGAACTTTGTAAGACATTTAAAAGACAATCATCAACACTAAGTGTATTGCAAATAAGCTCTTTACTAGGGGACTCCAAAAATAAGAACAGTTTAATATTAAGTGTAGTGACTTCTAATGTGTTACCAGCTTGTGTTTTATTGTCCACTACCACAAAAAAATGACCTTAAACTTTTTAAAATTTTTAATATTATTTTTTCATTAATTTAATTTAATGTACTGTAATTTAATGTGGATGGATGGATGGACGGACGGACGGACGGATGGATGGATGGATAGATGGATGGATGGATGGATGGATGGATAGATGGATAGATAAAAACAGTTGTCAACATTAACAGTATTGCAAATTAGCTCTTTACCAAAGGTCCCCGAAAATGAGAATTTTATTTTATTTTATTTTATTTTATTTTATTTTATTTTATTTTATTTTATTTTATTTTATTTTATTTTATTTTATTTTATTTTATTTTATTTTATTTTATTTTATTTTATTTTATTTTATTTTATTTTATTTTATTTTATTTTATTTTATTTTATTTTATTTTATTTTATTTTATTTTATTTTATTTTATTTTATTTTATTTTATTTTATTTTATTTTATTTTATTATTTTATTTTATTTTATTTTATTATTTTATTTTATTTTATTTTATTATTTTATTTTATTTTATTTTATTATTTTATTTTATTTTATTTTATTATTTTATTTTATTTTATTTTATTTTAGGGACAAATTAAAATTTTGTTAACTGACAGCTCTGTTCTGACATTATATTTATTTTTTTTTATTATTCTATTTGTTTTTTGTTTGGTTTTTTTGCAAAATGAGGGACAAATAGAAATGTTGTTAATTAACAGTTATATATAAAATAGTAGTATAATTCACATTCTTAATTCTGCTTTTTTTCAGAGAGATTTTCAGACAGTTACGCTTTGCTACAGAAGACACCAGCAGCCATATTAGCCGCGCAGGGTCGACAAGGCCCTCCAGGGCTACCTGGTAATGATGGCTCCCCAGGACCCCCTGGAGAGCCAGGATCTCCAGGTCCCCAAGGTAGGAGCCAAAACCCAAAAGACTAAACATGTTACGGACCTCTTTACGCTGCTCCTACGATGGTCTCGTCTCACAAAAACCCAGATGCACAAGACTGTGATTATTTATATGACTCATCTGTTTCCCCAGTATTACGTTTTTTTGCTTGCTTCTCAAGGATTCCAGTTTTTCTATCTCTCTCTTGGTGGAAAATAGTGTTGATGTGTATGTATTTTTAGTTAGCTATACTGCGTCATTTGCTTCTCAGATTGTTAATTGAATTACACTGAACTGAGTGGGTTGAGGTAATTTTGCTCTTTAGGCCAAGTCAAGCTTTGAAACTCAAGTTCAAAGTAACCTAGCTCAGAAAACTAGAAAATGAGCAAGACGGTCCTCACAAAAGTCATGCAAAAATGGCCGCTGATTGCGATATTGGGTGTAAGGCGTTCACAGGAATCTTGCTAGCTACGTCAGACAAGAAAGAAAGCAGATAGCTGCATGACAAAGTAGCATATGGTGCTGAGAGCCTGGCGGGACATATGAAGACGGATGAAGAACCGACCCAGAATAGGAGAATGTAATATCGCCCTAGACAGACTTGTGAGAGCAAGAAAGATAAAGAGAAGAAGTGAGCAGATGGAAAAAGCCACGCAATATCTCACTTTGTTGGATTAAGCCCAGCCCCCCCCCAAAAAAAAAACGAAGGGGAGTGAGAAAATAAGCAATTCTGAACATTCATCAAAGACTGGCAACTAACGTACTGCTCCTCTAGCGTTTCTCATCAGTAATGACTAGCAGTTCGGTTCTGCTTCTTCTGTCTGAGTTCTTATGATGTTTTTCAAGATATAAGACTATGGTGTGTACATTTGAACTCTAATAAGTGACGTCCATGCAAAGAAAACATATGTTATGTTGTGAACATTGCATTATTGATATCCAGATTGTGTCAATGCATTTTTAACAGCAGGTGAAGCTCTGAAAAGCCACTTTGTATCACTTTACTGTGTATTTGTGTTGTGTGGCACATTTTACTGTAGACTGTGCTTTGGAGATTGCTGGAGAGGAACATTTCTCCACAATGCGAGGTGTCAGGAGGAAATTAAAAACAGGAATTTTAAACTCCTGCTTAGTCAGAAATTCAGCAGTTTTAATTTGTCAGATGTTGATGTTGATGATGAAGTTTGCGGGTAATATTTCCTCATTATTTTTCGTCATCCTCTGCTGGAGTCTGTCCTCCTTTGGAATCCTCAATTTAACCACTTTTTTTTCACGTAATATGCTAAAATGAAGAAAAATATCTCTGCAATCTCGGTCGCTTTACACATCTGAGTCACATTAATTCCACTCAGGGTCAGTTTTCTTGCGAGTTAAACTAAATGAGAATTGGCAACGTTAATACGTCTTTGTATCCTCTCTTGTGACCCGAAAGAGGTGGTTTTGCTCGAAAACGCTTCCAAATGCTGCTCTTGAATTTAAATGCTTTTGCTTTATGTGATTTTTGTGCCATTTAGCTTTACTTGTTCATTTTTATTTAAAATGTGTTCTTAAAATTAAATTATTTACTGTATCAAGTTTGATGTTTCTTTTGCTCATGAGCCACATATATATGGTTCATGCAATTTGAGAGTCATATAACATCATAACATCTAAAACTACTTATGCAACTATTTTACGAAGTGTTATCAGCCATGCTTTTGTGTAGCAAGTTTTTTGGGATAACATTTTTTAATCCCTTTGCAACTTTTTGTATTTAAATCTTCTAGGGTGATGAAATGCTTGGTTTCAATAAAATGTATCTAATTCATATTTTAAACTCTTTTTTCCTGCATGCCAAGAACATACCCAATTATACTTATTATGCTGTGTGTGCAATATTATATTAATGTCATTTTATGCAGAGAAATGTACCAGGATTTTGATAATCTCAATACAACATTTTTAAAGATTTTTTTTTTTTATTTGCTACTGGTTTCTATGAGCAAATCTGCAAATTTTATGGAAGTGCGAAGCCGTTTTAAGATTAATTAAATGTAAATATATTTCTATGTAATATTTCATGTTTTCATTCTCATTTTTCTTCCTCCACAAGGTTGTCTTTTTTTCTGAGTATGAAAAATTATTTTAAATGTCAGATCTTCGAAAGATGACAGTTTGTAGATGTTGCTGCAGGCTGCATTTCGCTAGTATTGTATTGCAGCTCCCCCTGCCGTTTTTTTCCCCCGTTATAACTGTGCAGTATGAACTCCCCCTCAAGCAGGGGTGGTAATGCAGTGATTGTGAGCAGCCACAGGAAGCCATGATGTGATGCCGCAGGTAGAGTGCCGTCCGTCCGTGGAATGCCATTGCATTGGATGAATGCATCTGAAGGTGCCCGGACACACTTTAGTTAGTTTGCTTGTGTAAGTTGCACATGCAAAAACTGGTACTGGTGACACTGTCAATTACTGCATTATTTGGCATCTATTGGGTATTTTCTTGTTTATTAACTGCTACAGTGTTTCTCTTTCAGGCTAGACTCGGTCTGCCTCAGAGGAAACGCATCACTAATGCATGTGTATTTTGACTGGAGGCAGTTTTCTGCATGCCATTATAAAGATTGGTTTCTTACTGAGTGTGGGAAAACAAGACTTAAAGATCAGCATCAGCTAATGTGTTTTTGTTTGTTGGTTTGCCTGCCCGCTGCGTGTGACATGCCGTCCAGCACTGTCAGCATTTGTGGTGCTCCTTAAATACTTTGAAAGCGTGTTTCTGATAGATGGATTTGTCATTACTCCTGAAGGGCTTAGAAAACTGTCCGAGTTCTGAAGGATCTGAGACTAGTTGTGTAATACGGCAGATTTGGACAGGGCCTTATGTACCGTTTCCACCTGGAGGCCACACTTTTATGGAAATGCAAAGTCTGAGATGAACTGAATCTAGAAACTGTTAAGATAAAGTATGTCAATGATTATTCATTTAACAAAGTACTTATTAAATAGTGTAGTGATGCTAAATTCTGCCTGTTAGTAAAAGGTGGTAATAATGGAATACAGTACAAAGAATTATAATAAAATCATTATATGACCATCACTCTCATAATCACTCCTGCCTGCATAGATTTTATAAAGGATGATATATGTTCTGTATATCTGACATTGTGTATTTGTGTGTTTTAACCCTGCAGGGTATCGAGGGCAGAAAGGGGAACGAGGTCAAATGGGGTTAGGACTTCCAGGAGCTCCAGGCCCCACTGGCCCACCAGGTAATTCTGGATGAACATTTTAAAGTTTGTTGACTTTCTATCTGTGACGTGTATTTTATTTACCGCAGAAAATAATTTCGATTATATATGGGGTTTTTTTGTTGTTGTTTGATTTTTGAAAACAAATTAATTAAATTGATAAAAAATGACAAAAAGACCTTTATATTGTCACAAAAATTTATATTTCAAGTAAATATTGTTCTTTTCAACTTTCTCTTTATCAAAGAATCCTGATATGAAGTATCATGGTTTTTAACAAAAAATATTATTCAGCACAACTGTTGATAATAATAATAAGGCATGTTTCTTAAGTTCCAAATCATTACATTAAAATGATTTCTGAAGGATCATGTGACACTAAAGACTAGAGTAATGGCTGCTGAAAATTCAGCTTTGCCATCACAAGAATAAATTACATTTTATAATATATTCAGATAAAAACAGCCATTTTAAATTGTAATAATATTTCACAGTATTAGTGCTTTTATTGTATTTTTGTAAATAAATGCAGCCTTGGTGAGCATAAGAGAATTTCAAAAACATTTTAAAAAAATCTTCTCAACCCCAACCTTTTGAAGTCCTTTGTATTTTTGCTCTAAACTTTTCATGGTGTCTTTGCCTATAGGTTTCCATAGAATAGCTTTGTTTTTTAGAAAATGAGGAGTAAATTGAATTATTTTTGGACAGCATGCCTCAGATACTACCATTGGACCTTAAGATGTGTTTAACCCAGAATATTCCTTTAATACATGAGCCGTGACACCACGTAATGAGTAGAGATAATTAAAAAAAACAAAGGAACTTGTTGTTGGTTATTGCTTTTAAGAGTGAGAGGTACATTATCTGTTATATAATAGCATGGATAGGCTAGATGGACAGGCTAGATCAAACTCATGTAGAACAATAGAAAAAAAAAACCTTGCTTTGTGTTTTTGTTGGGGTCCGGAAAGGCTTGTAAATACATTTCCGTGATGGCCGTTCTTTGCACTTTTCACACTCTTGAAATCTGCAACACACAGATAGAAGCAATTATTTAAATTGGTGCTTTAATGTTTTACTTTTTAAAAGCACAGGCAGATAATGGCACCAAACTAAACTAATGACTACGGCATTCTTTAATGAACGGCCCTTTTATAGAGGTACAAAGTGCTCACTTATTGTTCTTCAAATGAAAAAATACAAAAGAGACTTTAACTGGGGGTTCTTTATAATTGCACGGCACACTGTTATCAGCGTATGCTCTGATTTCCCTCTTTCTCTCATCCTCTGCAGTTAAAGGGTAACAAGCCCATAAAAAGAAGTTTTATTGTGTTTATATACTGCACTATTTTGCCGTGATCACTCTACAGTAAAAGTGCCTTTAAATAACAGTGTTTACAAAGGCAAACGTCATTATCACTATTATTACTGCTCATAGAAATCACCAGAAAACCAGCAACTGCATAGCAACACCTCAGTAGCATGTTTTGAAAAATTTAGTTCATTCTGGTATTTACTACCTGTTCTTGATTTGTCTACAGGCTCAACCGGAATAGGATTCCAGGGTCCCAAAGGTGCTCCGGGGCCAGAGGGAAGATGTAACCCCAGCGACTGCTTCCATCCTTACGCCAGATGAGACGGCTAGAATCTGACGCATCCTCATCAAAACCCGATTAGATCCTGGAAACCTGTGAACCAGCTCATCTACACAAGCATTAAATCCTATTGAAACAAACGTAGGATCCCTGCTGGAGGAGAAGAAACACACAAACGTTGTCCACACAGAGCAGCCATTACTGGTGAAGTCTTTTCATCATTTATCTCCGTTTCATTTCCCATATTTGTGACCAATGCATTTACTCATTTCCCATGTTTTGTGGGTATGACGTGAGAATTCAAATCTCATCATTACACTAATCACACCGGACAGGTTTATCTGAGGCGGCGTGGTCATGGCAAATGCAGGTGGAATGAGAATTTACATTTGTTTATTTTCTTCAAGCTGTTGTGAAGTTGAGTTTTGATTCAGTTGTGATGGCTCTATGCAATCTAAAATAGAAAACGCGTACGTTAACAAATATTAAGTTAATGTAAATAGCAGACATTGTAATTGTTTTTCAGACATTTAATTTTGAATTTTTTTTAAATAAGTGTACTTTCCAGCCCTGCGGGAGGAACATTGCTTGAGTAGGGAGTTATTGTCATGATTATCACCTCAGACACATATATATGCATTAAAACATGTGAGACCACTAGTAAAATTATAAACAATTAAACATTTAAATTTAATAATTCATAGTAAATAAATTATAAAGTAATAATGTCAAATTTTCATTTATTGTTTTGTAGTGTGGTATTTATTCTATTATTTATTTAATAATTATTAGGGATGCACGATATTATCGGACCAATATCGGAATCTGCCGATAATGGCTTTAAATGTAAATATCGGCCAGATATGAAACATTATGCCGATATGTCGTCGATAAGAGGAATACGTTAACTCACATGTGCTCAGGGTGTGCTAGCGATTAGATCAAGTCAGCATTGTGGCTCATTCTTGAAGCAAAGTTTTGCCTGAATGGTGATTAGATTCACTGCTTTGGATCGCTGCATTTAAACTGAGAATGCAGGTACAGAATGACTTGTTCGGTGTATGATAGAGTAAACAGTAATAGCACATGCAGCGGCAGCCTCCCCTGGGTCCTAATGTCCGCTCAGTAAGGAGTTTTAATTCCGTAGGGGGCGCTGTTGGCCTACTTCTAATAAAATGAAAGCAAAATGCACAATAATATTTAGACTGTGTTTCTGATTAACTAAAGCAGTAATTGATGCCATAAAATCATGAGTATGTTTTGATTTAAAGGTCAGAAGCTATAGCTTACATGAACAAAAAAAAATCATAAACATGACTCTTTAATTCAATAATTTTATATACTGATTTATTCATTAATGTTATATTTTTAAACAAATTATGAGCTCTAAAAGATTTTTTTAATTTTTCAACTTTTTTTTGCTTTAGGCCATTTACAAATGTTAAATCATAAAATAAAATGTTAAGGTTTCCACTGCATCTTTCTGAAAAAAAAAATGCAGTGATTAATATATAGTTTATTTATAGTTATTTTCAAATCTTCAATGTACAGTCATTATAAAAGAACTTTATTATTGTTTATTTTATTCTAACAAATAAGTTCTTGTTAAAAACTAACCAAAATTACAAATAATTATATATCGGCTATCAGCCAAAATGAGTTGAAAATGATCGGCATATCGGATATCGGTAAAAATCCAATATCGTGTATCCCTAATAATTATAAATAAATATATTCAAAAATATTTTTAATTACAAATTATGTAATCCGCATAACTCAAGTAGAACAATTATAACGACGAATTCAAATGCTAAATATCTCTTAATCATTTCTTGTTCATTTAGTCTTTATTTCCAAATGGCAAAACTTGGTTAAGTTCCATGTTCTATAGATTTTGAATCCCAGATCTTCAAAGTGGTATCAAAGTTTTGATCAAACACAGCAAAGAATGATGAAAGAAATAATTGTATTGATTTTGCTGTGTTGGTCAGTGCTGGTGAGGTGAAAATTGTTCATGATATTAATAAGCTTTAATTGTTTACAGGAAAATAAGCGCTGTTCCTTTTTCTGACTGTTTAAACACCTTCATACTGGTGTTGTATGTATATTTTGTTGTGTGCCTGGTTTGTTTTTCCTAAGAAAATATGTGGAGTGATTTTTATTTGCATTTGAATATATTTATCTTTGCATTTGAATATATTTATCTCCAATTTCTTTTGCTTTGTATGGAAAGCGTCCTTCCATGTTACTTGAATATTTTTTATAAGACGACATCTTTGTCAATTTCATTTTCACAGTTTAACAGATGGCAAGCCAGTTAACTTCAAACTTTGTAGATTTTACTTTTCATGGGCAGCAATGCGTCTTAAGACCATGTTTCTGTGTAATGTAGTTCTTTATTTATTTGTGTACAATTTTAGGATTGCAGTCTGGATTGAGTTTTTATTTATTTTATAGATATCTGTAATATCTTGATCCAGCATCAGTAAGATGAGATTTAGGCCTACTGAAGGCGCATATGAGTCATTGAATCTTTTGACTTCATCCATCTGGCTCTGTTGTGAAGATGAAGGTTGCTGGAGTCATGTGGACGGATGACAGTCTTCCCAGTCTCCTCCATTACAGCTTTCTTGCTTTCTCTCTTTCCTTCCTTTCTCCCAGGGTTTTTATGAAGGTAAATTTAAGACCAAGTAAAGAAGTAAACCAAGTAAATAAATTGAATGGAACACAGTATGTCAATATTGTCTTGTATTAGCAATGTTTCAAAGTTTGGCAATACAACTTTTAACAGATCTCCATGATTTTTTTAATTCATTTTACAAAAACAAGCAAACAAGCAAAAGCTTATGGCTTGAATACCTCTGCTACTGAATATTTTACTTTATCGTCTGATCACACTGCAGAAAGTGCTGTTCTTTCTAAGTATTTTTGTTGGGATTTCCAGTGCAAATGTCTAAAGATAATTTACAGTACTTGACAGGCAAACGTACATCAAATAAGAAGTCTTGTTTTATGAGAAATTGATCAGAAAGAATTGAGTTTATATGATTAAAACAAGAACAATAACTGCCAGTGGGCTCAGAAAAATCTGAAAAACTTAATTGAAAGGGAAAAACAAGTTTTCACACCCCAGTGACAGATGTTTGTTCTAGTTTTAAGCATAAAGTCACAATTTTTGATATGTTCAGTTTGCATCCAAAGTAATCTATCTTGATTTAAGGATGTTTAGATATTTGTTTTGGAAATCGAAACAAAAATACTGAGGAAGATATTGATTTTTTTTAAAGCATGTCAAATTTAAAGCCATGACTTGATGATTTAAGCTCTGATTTAAGACCTTTTTAGGCCTCAATTTGTGGAAGGTCAAATTAAGACTTTTTAAGAACTGCAGAAATCTTTCTTTCTTTCTTTTTCTTTTTCTATTGCACCTACGGTTAAGTGTGACAAAGCAAACCCTTAATAGTTTTTTTTTTTTTTGCTGTTTTACTCATTAATTTTATGCTTCTTATTTTTATATGTAATGTACCAGATTACCTCTGCTGAGAGTTCTTTTTTTTTTTTTGATGGGTCAGGACATAAGACTCTTGTGAGAGATTGTTGAACTGCTTGTTTAACACGCATTAGAGAGAATCCTTCCAAGTAAGCATCTCAGAGTCGGCACGGCTTTGTCTCCTTTATATTAGTACAGTTAACTTAATTTACAGAAATGGGCTATTATTGACATGTAGCATGGATACAATATTCTTCTCAAGGGCTAAACCTGTGGACTTACTTGAAGGACAGTCTTAAGACAAAACACCACATCTACCTGATATGCATTGCATCACCTGATGGAATATCTGGAAGATGATTCTGTTTCAATATGGTTCTGTTCTCATTGTGGTCAGTTACAGTACCACACATCCTGTCAGTTCCTTTGCCTTTTTGTGCTTGTGCAAATGCATTTGGTTTGCATATTTATATAATTGTACATTGTTTTAATAAATGTGTTTAATTTCACATTCATTGTGAAACAGTGTCTTACGTGTCTCTCAATATGCAACTGTATTTTTCTGACTTAATGACACAATCCATTGTGAAATGTGGTCAATCAATATGTACTTTATGAGAGACAATATAAGCATGGAGTTCGGTTTATATGGTAGGCAAAAGTTGAGAACTATTGCCATTGGAGACTGTTGTAGATTGAATGTACTAACATGTTTGGTTCATTACTATTATTTTAGAGGTAGATACCTGGTTTGAGAAATGTTTGTACTTTTTTTTGTTGTGTGATGTATAATATTTGTTAATATTAGTTTAACTGTATTGGGTGTTTCTCATGCTTGTGTGACTCTATGCCAAATTGTAATACCTTTAATATTTAGCTTAGATTATGTGCTGTACAAAGCTATTTTGTTAATTGTATGCATTAGATTGTGTTTTAGGATGCTCAAGTTCAGTCTTTCAGCATTCCACTTACATTGTTGTTGTTTAGATTGTTGAGTGCATTAGATATGAATATGACCAGTGGCCTCAGAAATAATTTTGGCATTTAAAGGAGTAGTGCGCCCAAAAATGAACATTTGCTTAAAAAAATAAATAAATAAAAGGGTTGACTTTTTAGGCCATCTAAGATATACTATAAATGTTTTTCTTCATCAGAACAGATTTGGAGAAATTTAGCAACACTTGCTCACCAGTGGATCCTTTGCAGTGAATGGGTGCCGTCAGAAAGAGAGTACAAACAGCTGATAAAAACACCACAATGTAATCCACATGACTCCAGTCCTTCAATTAATGTCTTGTGAAGTGAAAAGCTGCATGTTTGTTATAAACAAATCCACCATTATGACTTTTTTAACTTCAAACTGTTGCTTCCAGTTAAACTACAAGTCCTCTATCAATAATCTTGCTTTCTTCAGGGAAAAAGTCGTCTCTTCTGAATCAGGAGAGAAATATGAAGAGATCAAGCATCGTTTACAGGCAAGAACAGTCTAAAATGGTTATAAAATGTGTTGGTAGATTTTTGATGTGAGCTGACAACAGGGGAATGACTTTTTCACTGGAGGAAGCGTACTTATGTATTATGGACTCGTATTTTGAAGCGATGAATTAAAGTTAAAATGCCTTGATGCATTTGTTTAAGAAGACAGCTTTTCACTTCACAAGATGTTAATTACTTGTAGATTATTGTGATGTTTTTATCAGCTGTTTGGACTCTCATTCTGACGGCACCCATTCACTGCAGAGGATTCATTGGTGAGGAAGTGATATAATGCTAAACTTCTCCAAATTTGTTCTGATGAAGAAACAAACTCATCTACATCATGGATAAGTACATTTAAGCACTTTTTCGTTTTTGGCTGAACTATTCCTTTAAATTAATATTGTTTAAAACATAACTTTGTTTTGTGAAATGTTTGTTTTCTACTTCAATGGCATGTCTAAAGTGTCCAAATGCTCTTTGAGGCCACTTTATATATTAATGAAATTTCTCTTTTTAATTAACATTCAAATTAATTATAAATGTATTAACTTAATGCTTAACCATTGTCTAGTCTGAACTGATGTTTTAAGTTTTAATTGAAGTGAATGACATTTTATGTAATTCTTAACATCTCCCTCGCTTGATTTCGTTTCTGATTATTGCTGACTTTGGTTTGCCTGCATCTCTAAATGAGCATCTACACTGAAAGAGCAATCGAAATGTGTTTGTGCCAACATTTTTGCACTGGCATGTAATGAGTTATTTAAGTGAGAAAGAGTGGAAAAAGCTGTGATAAGTGCAGCCGGGCTATTCAACAAGGAAGTGTTACTTGAAAGGGGAAAAGGCATAAGAATGTTTGAGACCTACATTTATTTTGAATTAATATAAAAACATCACATTTATTCAAATGTGTTTCCCCGTGAACGAGATTTGAGAGTCATGGAAGTCAAATAACCAATTTTCATGGTGTTTTTATATTACACATGAACTACCGTTATGGCTTTTTGCGTTATTTTTGTATTTTTCAGTGTCTGTCCACATTTATTTCTTGTCTTTTAAGAAAAAAAACATTTCCTTTAGTGTTATATGAACCAGGAGGTCCAGGAACGCCCGGCTGACCCGGGGCACCAGGTGGACCCCGTTCTCCATCACGCCCATCTTGACCGTATCCTGGTTTTCCAGGTTCACCTGCAAGACAGAACAAGGTCAGTCATCTTCAAGCTCACTACATTTCCCATTAAAATCATTGCAGAAGGCCAAAGCTTAAGGTCATTCTCATTTGCATTTCCACATGGAGAAAACCGTGAACGAGATTTGAGAGTCATGGAAGTCAAATAACCAATTTTCATGGTGTTTTTATATTACACATGAACTACCGTTATGGCTTTTTGCGTTATTTTTGTATTTTTCAGTGTCTGTCCACATTTATTTCTTGTCTTTTAAGAAAAAAAAACACCTAAATTCTCCTAAACATTTCCTTTAGTGTTATACTGAAGTCATACAGGTTTGAAACGACATGAGGGTGAGTAAATACCAGAATTTGAGTGATTACTTTTTTAGCATACCTTTTTTTTTAAATCTAGCTGAAGTATATGGATGCTTGTTTTTTGCCATAGAAATAAAGGCTTGGAAATATAAAGCTGAAAAACTGTATGACACCAGCACATGGCACTGCTGCAGATCTGTCTGTTACAATTAGAGCACTGGGTAACGACTGCAAGAAATCCTGTTTAAACAGACAGCTTCATTCGACTGACAGTAAGTGTCAGTGACAGATACAAAGACAACAGAAGGCTTCATATACCTCCAATTCATCAGACATCTGACAGCTTCATTTAACACCAATTTAACTTTGCTTTCAAAAGTCTATTACCAGGATGGAGCTAAATATATCTCCAACATCATTTTAGAAATAAATTGAGTTGTTTCAGACTGAATTGGTTTGCAGATGATATTCATTAACGCCCCTTCCATTTATGCAATAATACTATGATTTTCTTTGACAAGAGGAAGTAGGATATGAGACTTGAGTCAGAACTGACCTGGTAGTCCAGGAGGTCCCGGCATGCCTTTGGGTCCCCGACTTGTAGGTCCCCTGTCCCCTCTGTCTCCCATCTCACCTGCGACACACATGCATTAGTTCAGCACTAGAAATACTGACATGGCTGTGCCTATACACCAATGACTCTGGTTCAGGGGGTTCCAAACTTTATTTGTCAGCAGACCGTCAAGTAAAATATTTACTTGGAAGTACACCCTGAGATTTTAAGTTAATATTTTAAAAAAGTTAACTTCACATGCATGTTTTCTGCATGCAGGGTTATTATAAGTAACTAAAACTTAAACTGAACCTAAAACAAACAAAAAAAATCCTTTTCATGACTTAAAACAAATGTTAAATGAATAAATTTAATTAAATAATAAAATAAAATGACAGCTAGTTGGCAACATTTCTCCTAATTTTGTTTAACTTGATATACTAAAATACAAAGAAATTAAATAAAAAACTAAAATGAAAAAAGACAAACACAATAAAATTACTAAAACTAACTGAAATTAAAATGGAAAATCTAAAAACAAACATTGATTCAAAATATTAATAAAAACTATTAGTTTCTGAATGACATGATTTTCTTTGACAAGAGGAAGTAGGATATGAGACTTGAGTCAGAACTGACCTGGTAGTCCAGGAGGTCCCGGCATGCCTTTGGGTCCCCGACTTGTAGGTCCCCTGTCCCCTCTGTCTCCCATCTCACCTGCGACACACATGCATTAGTTCAGCACTAGAAATACTGACATGGCTGTGCCTATACACCAATGACTCTGGTTCAGGGGGTTCCAAACTTTATTTGTCAGCAGACCGTCAAGTAAAATATTTACTTGGAAGTACACCCTGAGATTTTAAGTTAATATTTTAAAAAAGTTAACTTCACATGCATGTTTTCTGCATGCAGGGTTATTATAAGTAACTAAAACTTAAACTGAACCTAAAACAAACAAAAAAAATCCTTTTCATGACTTAAAACAAATGTTAAATGAATAAATTAAATAAAATAATAAAATAAAATGACAGCTAGTTGGCAACATTTCTCATAATTTTGTTTAACTTGATATACTAAAATACAAAGAAATTAAATAAAAAACTAAAATGAAAAAAGACAAAAACACAATAAAATTACTAAAACTAACTGAAATTAAAATGGAAAATCTAAAAACAAACATTGATTCAAAATATGAATAAAAACTATTAGTTTCTGAATGACACTAAAATAACACTGCTCTGATGTCGGTTAATGTTCACATGCAAGTAAACAAATACAAATATTTGATCTTTTTTAGTAAGCGTTTTATTTGTATCTTATTTATTTTAAATTTGCATTCAATTTAATTATTACCTTTTCATCAAATCATGAACTCCCATTTGGGATACCCTGCTCTAGTTGTTGTTCCAGGCTCAACAAGGATCCTGTAAAGCAGTCTGAACTCAAAGTCCCATAATGACTCACCTTTCGGCCCCTTGAGACCCAAAAGTCCCAGAGGCCCTTTGAGTCCCGGGAGTCCTCTTGCACCAGCATGCCCAGGGAAGCCGCTGTCACCTGAGGGTCCGGGAGGACCAGGGGGACCAGGTCTGCCTGGCAGTCCGACCGCTCCAGACTCTGGTCTCCTCAGACTGGCAGCCAACTGGGCCAGCTGCTCTGAAATGGCAAAGACCAAATGCGCTAATGAGTGTGAACAGCCCCCTGCTACTAGCACACCTCATTTTTATTTCATTTATCCATTGATTTTGCAGTTGCACTCACTAATTAGAGTCGTCTAACACTTCACACTAACTGTTTTGTGTTTTGTCTATTGTGTTTCTGTACTAATGTTAGGACGCCTCCTTGAGGACGATCCATCTTCCTGTTCTGTCTTCATGATTCCTTCACTTTAGACTACACTTAAAGTTGCAATGCAACAGAAGTAGCGACAGATCTTTTCTTCCATTATTATGATGTACATTTGTGGGTAATGGATTATCAAAAAAGAAAAAATGCAGGCCAGGGACTTGGTTCTATGCATCGGTTGCTAATTGGATTTTAAAATGAACGCATTGCACTCCCAAATGGGGCATATGAATGTGAGGTTACAGGGGTGGGGTTTAAGCGGATTATATGATTTGATAAATCCTGCATATATCACCAGAGAGAAATCTGTCGTTTCACTGGTAGATCCAGTTATGATAGTTTAATGAAACATTACGAGGTCAATTCATGCACGGACAAATTGTTCAAAATAAGATCTAAAACATGCATTTAGAATATATTATTAATAATTAAGCTCTTTTTAATCTTGGTTTATGAAAAGTCCATGAAACGCTGAAATGGTATGACCAGTTGTTTAACAGTAAACAACCAATGAGAAAGTGCTTCACTGCTTACCTCATTCATGTGCTTTTTACAGCCTCGACATTATTTGGAAATTATGCTATGTTACATTATGCTACGTTATATATATTTCACACGGTACATTTGTAAACCCATGGTTGAGATTCCTTTAACATTTGAAATATGCAAAAAGGGATAGTTCATCCAAAAATGAAATATCTGCCATCGTTTACTCCGCTTCATGTTGTTCCAAACCTTTATGACTGACTTTATTTCTGTGTAACACAAAGGAAGATATTTTGAGCACTTGTAACCAAACAGTTTTGGTTATCATTGACGTCCATTGTATAGACCATTGTATAGGTTTCTGTTTATCACTTTGGATCAATGCTGAATGTGTAAATGTAAATGTGTCAAACCAGGTGCAATACTAAATAAGCCACATTTCTGACTTTTTATTGCACACATTGTAAGTTGCTTTATGTTTTTGAAGTAAAATAAGACCCTAGACTAATTTTATTTTATTATAGCTCTAATATTTTGATGTGAATAAGCAGATAATTTGCCAGCTTTCAATATTCACTAAAAGCTGTGTTGCAGAACGCTGTTAAAGCCCACTCCTTCCATTCATCCTTTGAATGGTGTTCTTATACGTTTTCAATTTGCTATGGGAAATTGAGCATAAAAGAAGAGCATTGCTGCCATTTTTACAACTTCCTTTTCCATTGTGTGAAGGGATAAAAGGGCAGACCGATTTATTCATGATGTAAAGAATCCAATCCCAGGCCCTGAGCCATTGAGCAAGATCTAGGGTACAGTGAATTTCAACTTTCAGTCAGAAAACGTCCTGAAAATGTATGCAGCATGATGCTTGACTGAGCTTTTTCAGGGAGGGTTTGGCAGAGGAAAGCAGAGGCTGAAGGAGGAAACTCATCACTATGAGGCAAAAGTGCAGATCAGATGAAACGAAAATGAATTTTTCAGTGAAATGTGAATGAAAAGGACATGAGGGAATCGGCGGCGTGCGCTCCAGAGGACTTCGAGAGAGGCAGAACTGATGGCTAACTTTAGTAAAGTGTCTCTGCTCATCAGAGTAGAATCAAAAAGAATCTTTGAAACAAAACACACATTTTCCTTCTATTCATCTCACTCCTTCCTTCAGTGGTTCGTGCTTGTGTTCTTCTGCCTGGAAAGTTCAGATTCTCTGATGGCAAAAGTGCGGCTCTGCATGCTTAAAAGGGAAATGACGTTTATTTCTGAAATGATAAAAATCTTTGCTTCCAGACTCACCCTGCATAACGCGCATGCACACTTGTCTGATGTGTTGATCACTTGGTTCTTTACCCTGTAAACACAGGAGGAGTTGTTTGGAAGAAAATCACACAAATTCTGACTGTATTCTGATCATTTCATCGCATTTCAGACCACTAATTAGCTCTGCCTCCGAAAATAACAAAGAAAAAAATTGGAATTGGAATGAAGTGTTTTTAAAAGCTGCAGAATGTTTCACAGTACTGTTTTTCTTGATACCTTTCCAAACGTAATGAGTATGTACAACAAAATGCTGAAAAACTACAGGGTTTCCACACATTTTGGCAACTGACTTTTTAGTTTCTAAAACTTTCCTGTCATTCATGATTACTGGATAAGGATTAATGATATTCATTTTATGACTGCACTCACAAACAGCATTTTTAGCCAATTAAACATGTTTTGACTTGAGCATAACAGAACAAAGTTATAGTCACTATAGACACCTTACAGGACTAGAAAATAGTTTTCATGATATTTAAAAGTTTTCAATGACTGTAAGAACCCTGTACCTATAATAATAATTTTTTCTCTGGTCTTGATGTCAAAATGTGAACATGAGAACAATATAGCTACCAAAATTTAATAATAAAAACACATTAACACATTGAATAAGCTAACAGAATAGCAATATAACCATGTCCTGTTCAACCACTACCATTGAAAAGTTTATGGTCAGTAAGAATTCATTAACAATTTTTTAAAACTCTCTTCTGCTCACCAAGGCTGCATTAATTTGATCAAAAAATACAGTAAAACAGTAATATTGTGAAACAGTATTACAATCTTAAGTAAATGTTTTAAAAACAGGTGTGCTGCTTAATATAAACAGCATTTATTTGAAATATTTTTGTAGTGTTATCTCTGCTTTCACTTTTGATCAATATAATGCATTCTTGCTGAATAAAAGTATTTATTTCTTCTTTAAAAAATCATTCTGACCCCAAACTTTTGAACTGTAGTGGACATGCAAAGTGAAATCATGATAATGTGCAACAAAACAATGAAAATTACCAAGAAAAATGTCTTAAAAAGCAGATAGAACATTGATAAAGCATATTTATATGTGAAGAGAGATTTGGGTGACAGGCAAATCTTTTTTTTTTTTTTATAACCGTAGACAGTCTTGGCTTATGAAGTGTAATTGCTAATCACTCTATCTTTGAAAGGTTGATAACATACCGCTGGTCCCTGGGTGCCACGAGGTCCTGGAGCTCCTCTGTTCCCCTGCATGCCACGTGGTCCAGGACTACCAGGAGGCCCCTCAATGCCAGGCTGCCCACGGGCACCCTCTGGTCCTCTATTACCCGGATCCCCCTGGTTACCAACCTGAATTTACACCAGAGATGTAAGTATACATACATAGATGTAATACTAGTGTCTTCGTATAGTAAATCGTTTCAATACAGTGTCATATTTGAGGGCTAGAGTGAGCTGAGATAAAGCCAAAGAATATTTCTATGGATATCTGTAATCAGAGCCAACTGCCTAATAGACCGTCGTCAAAAATTCATAAATATTCAAGAAAGAATGCTGATCCAAAACTCACTTCGCCTTTAGCTCCAGACTGGCCAGGGTCACCCTAAGTGTAGAAACAGCAAGAGAAGTAAAGTGCACTACAATATCTAAAAAATCTCAGTGTACATTAGCTTACTGTATTCTTATTATTTTTTTAGCTATGCAGTTCAGAGCTACTCACAACATCTCCCTTGTCTCCTGGTGTTCCCTCGTCACCTTGAGCGCCCTACAATAAAACACATCACCAATTCATATGCATAAGTTCTGTTATTGTAAAACGTCTTGAATGGATAGTTTTGGTTATAAATTGAGTCTTTCTTACGTTAGTTTTTAAGGTATCCGCAACCCTCTACGGACACCTTGGCAATTGAATCGCCATTTGCTCGTACATATTTTGGTTTATTCGCCAGACTGATATATATATATACAGTATATATACAGTATATATATGTTTGTAAAATGGCACAGTTTTCTTAACATCAGTCAGTCAAGCAATAATATCATAATCAAGTATTTATTGATAGAACTTTAGTAATTAGAATTAAAACTTGATAACCATGTATGAATGCATATTAGTCATTTTAACTGAACTTAGGACTGGTGGTCGTGCTTTTTGTGTCATTCAGTGTTTCTGTAAAAAAAATTTAAATTGGGGAAAAACTAACAAAAATACTGATAAGATAATGATACAAATTCTACTAATAAGAGCAATATAAAACACACTAAGGATTAATGAGCTGCTGGTTTCATGAATATTAATCAGGTTGTGGGCATTCGCTCGAATTGATTGCTGAAATCAAAACAGTGACGATAATAGTAATAAACGATAATAATTGTGAGAAGAATTCCAAAAGGAACGCTATTATTTTGACAGGAAAATACAACAAAGAATATCGTTTACATGTAGCGTGTCAATTCTCTCTCTCTCTCTTTGTCTGCATGTGTGTGTGAGACACCCTAGAGTTTACGGTACGTCAAATACAGGTGCGCTGCGCATCCATTCAGATGAACTGAAAAATAGCACAGATCGGTTGACAGAGAGTGAAACTTTGAAGCGTTCAGTAGAGAGTGTTCGGCGAGTTAAAATATATCTGTGCTAAACTTGTACTTAGCCTCCAACTCACACACTGGCGAGTAAAATCAGAGAATTTATTAGCCATTGGCTAATATTAGACATCATTTAGTCGCCAAGGGCGAAGATTGAGTCGCATATGCGAGTGATTTACTCGCAATGTAGAGGGTTGATCCGATGTATTCAGTTTAGTTCTGCAGTGCAGTATCTGCTGATAATGTGAATCATGCTCTTACCTGTTCTCCCTTTGGTCCAGGTTCTCCTGCTTCACCCTGTGTAATATCACATTCAGAAATTAATTCCCTTGAATATTTAACTGAAAGTATGTGTCTGAAGAGTTCATTATAACAACAGTTATGCAATAATGTACGTTCAGCATTTTGCTCTTTCTATAAATCCTACATCTGTTAGAGGTGCTCAAGTTCTTTTTTTAAATGCATTTAGGAAATCATTGAGTCTAAAATGGTCCAGTTTGATTTTCAAAAGCCTCATTGTACTTTCAAAGCTTTTTAAACTTTAAAACACCAATGGGAGTACATAATAATTGCAGTGCCTTAAAGGCTAGAAAAGTAGAACCCTCACTGTCTAATTAAGCAAGAACAGTGAATATAAAGAGGTTAGCTGTTTTTTAAAGAGTCGCAGATGACTTTTTGTAATAGTTACAGGGATGTTGATGTAGCAGAACTCCAAGTACACTTTTCTGTTCCTTAATAAATCTGATTTCCTGACTGCAACAAGTCAGGGTGCACAGGTTTTTATCAGTTCACCGAGGAACAAAATCATGTTGAAAAAGTTAAGAGCAATTTAAAGAGATTGTTTTGGGATATTTTGAGATTACAAAAATCTCTTCAAATGTGGTAGGCAGAGACATTCTCACCCTATCTCCTTTTATTCCTGGCAGGCCCGGTGGTCCAGGAAGTCCAGGCAAGCCCAAGTCACCTTTAGGACCCTGAAAAGACAAACAATGTAAGATGACATGCAGTATGAGTCTGGGATTTACTGTAAAATTCTGGTTGATGTCTTTTATATTCCTTCCTGCCCCACTGCAGGATTTCCAAACAGATGGCAAAGGTCCAAATACCTTTGTCAATAAAGAGCAAAGACTGCAGAATCCTTTAGTTCCCCTGCAAAAACTCTCTCATGCATTTTTAAAAAGAGAGTGCGGTCTGAGAAAAAGCAAGATCAGGACAAAGTGGCAAATGCTGATCAATTTGGTATGTGGATGTACACCAGTGTTTCCTGCACTGCTGATTTAATCTACAGTTACATTCCTGTATGTTCCAAGCCTACATGTTTTAACAGAAATTCACTGTCCAACTGAGTCATTCAATGGATGCGTTTATTTAATTGAATCATTTTTTTAAATTCTACAGATCTGCCAAAACAGTGTTTTGTCATTATAAATGGTATTTTATCGTAAATCAATTAATTAATCAAACAATCAATAAGTACCACAAAAACCAGTCTTAAGTCGCTGGGGTATATTTGTAGCAATAGCCAAAAATAAATTGTATGGGTCAAAATTATACATTTTTATTTTATGCCAAAAATCATTAGGATATTAAGTAAAGATCATGTACCATGAAGATATTTTGTAAATTTCCTACCGTAAATATATCAAAACTTAATTTTTGATTAGTAATATGCATTGCTAAGGACTTCATTTGGACAACTTTAAAAGGCAATTTTCTCAATATTTTGATATTTTTTGCACCCTCAGATTCCAGATTTTCTATTAGTTTAGTATTAGTATTTTACAACTATTTTCCAATAGTTGTATCTCGGCCAAATATTGTCCTATCCTAACAAACCATACATCAATGGAAATCGTATTATATAATATTATATAATTATATAAATTATAACAGAAAATAACTAAGCAGGATAATTCTATACAATTATATACATTATAACAGCTGAATATGTAGATATAAATCTGAATATATAGTTGAAATTTGAATATATATTTATTGGATATATAAATGTTCATTTAAATACATGTTTGTAAATACTGCATTTCAAAGTTGTGTGGGCCTTAAGCAGAAAGTGTAAAATTCAAGTTGTGGCATTAAATGTTGCATGAAAAAAAAATCTTCCTCAGTATTTTTGTTACCTAAAATATTTTGTTACCAAATATCTAAACATCCTTAAATCAAGATACATTTACTTGGGATGCAAATTGAACATATGAAGTCTTGTTTTCTAAGAAATTAAACAATTGTTATTGTAAATTGTTATGCAATGAGCCCATTGGCAAATATTTGTTCTTGTTATAATCATAAACTCACTTCATTTTGATCAACTTCTCGTGAAACAAGACTACTTATTTCATGTAATTTTCTCATGTAAATGCATCCTGATTTAAGAATCTTTATACATTTGCACTGGAAAACAAGACAAATATATAAAAAGATATTTAAAAAAAACAGGAAGAACATCACTTTTTGCACTTTTTTGCAGTGTGAGCAGAATATACAGTAAATGTTATTTCCATATTCCAGTGGTCAGTACAGCAGAACTATTCAAGACTTAAGCTTTTTTTTTTTTTAAGTAATGGAGATCTATTGGAAGTTGTATTTTCAAACTTTGAGCTGTTGCTAATAAAAGACATTGTGTGTTCCATTCCATTTTCCCTTTTTTTCCTTTCCATTTTTCCTTTTTTAAACTTCATAAAACCTGCTGAAACCCTGTATTCTTAATTTAAAACAATTATAAGGTTACAAATTATTTACAATATTGACATAATCATGTTTAAATATTTGAAGTGTGATGGTGAGTGTTTGTGTGTGTAGATAAGTGTGTGCTCATGGGAATGGCAGGGGAACAGAGGGCTGTTTGAGAGACACTGCTGTGAGACATTCTTTTGACTGTTTACTCTTTACTGTGAAAGCTGTGAGGTGAAATCCCATTCAAGAGAGAGACCGCTGGCTCCAATCTCTTCCATGGGCCACAGCATGAAGTTTCCCTTCTTACCCGCAGTGTCTGCATTTCAGTACTATGAATATTTGCCTTGGTTTGACCCTCAAATTAGCATAATATAAAAGTCATGAATTCCCCTAAAAGACTATTAGTGAAAAGTTTTTTGAATTCACTGCACACCAACCCATCTAAATAAGTAAAAGCGATTGAGTTTAGTGGATGTCAAAATGACTTGCTTTCTCTTTGAACACAGGGATAATAGAATAATTTAAATGTAATGCTGCCTATGACTTGTTTTGAACTTTGGGTTTGCTGCCAGCATATAGGAAAGACAATTTGCAAATGAGAGCTCTTTAATGTTAGTAGTTTCTCTAACACAGCACAAAATCATTTTCTTATTCAGTATGTTTGTCTCATTTTCCAGTAACTAAATATCTAAACATCCTTAATACAAGACGAATTTACTTGACAAGCAAAATTGTGACATTTTCTCCTTTTTAGAAATAAATAAATAAATAAGTTTAGTATATTTCATGCTTAAAACAAGAAACAACAACTTACCAATGATGCTAAAAAAAACCTACGAAAAACTTAAATAAAAAAAATATATATTTCACTTCGCAGTCGAAATGAATGTGATTTATGGATGTTATAATATTTGTTTTGGACAAAAGGCAAACAATACTGATTAAGATCGATAATTTTTTGCAGTGTAGACAAAACGGTAAGACATATGAAACCTGAAGTCTACTGCTTCTTGGATATTTCTGCACATAAAATCTGACTTTTCAATTTGAACTCCAACATTTCTCATTAAACCCTTTCAGAAGCAAATCATCTGAACTATACTATCCACATTAATTGTATAGCTAGCAAATATTTGATATAATTTGTGTCTATTTTTATTTCTTTTTAAGGAGAAACATCTAAAACCGGGTGTTATGCTGAGCCTCAAAGAGAAACCTCTGAGCAACGAATGCAACTTTAGGACCCCCATCTCTCTACAGGCAAGGGCTTTTACTTTGTTCAGTAATTTGCACGATGAAAGCAAAAGTACGGAAGATGCTTGCTTTGAAACCACAACCATATCATTATACAGATTATTCACTTACTCTGGCTCCTGGTTTTCCCATCGGCCCAGGTGGCCCATGCTCTCCTCGGTCTCCCTAAACAGAAGGAAACTATCATCATTTGGGAAATATTCCTAGGTGAGTAAACACAGACACATCCAGCTTGTCCATTATCTGTTAGTCATACTGCATTGGGTACTCACAGGTTGTCCAATAGGCCCAATGGGTCCAAATTCTCCTTGTTCTCCACGTTCACCCTGAACAGAGACATTTAGTGTCAGATAATCTATTCCTGCACGCTAATGGCAAAGCCATTGGATGGTTTACCTACCGGTTTACCTGCAGATCCCATAGTACCGATGAGGCCCGGTTGTCCTGAATTACCCTGTAATTGGAGCAAGTATATCATATAGTGTTCATAATAACCTATAGGCAGAGTAGGATTGTGCGTGACTTAGTAGCTTAAAGCTTCAAAGTAGCTTAAAATGGCATCAAATTGAAAATTGCAAAAATAATAAGCCAATGTTTCTGTTTTGGGCCACTGAAACAAACAATGCTAAAAGAGCCACAGTGACACACATTTCAGAAAAAAAATACAACTAGGGATGTGCAATACATTGCAATTAAATCAGTTATTGGCTGATAATACAGATTTTTTTATTATTATTATTGGCAAATATTGGATTAGCTGATGCTAATTGAATGGATATTTTGTTTTGCACACTCATTTCCCTATTTTTTTCATACACAATATATTATCTTAAAATCTGTTGTCTTAATTACACTAATCTTTAAATCTTAAAACTAATATTTTGAATTATAAAATAACACTTAAATGTAGTCCGTAACAAATTTCAAAATGAATATATACTATAGCACTTCAAATGGTTGATTTTAGTTTTTAGTGTTTTGTTAATGTATTTAGACAAAAAGTATAGTAAGTAAAGTAAGCCATAACTTTAAAATAATTATCAGAGTATCTGTATCAGCCAGAATGTTAATATTGGCAAAATGCTAAAACCAACCTACAAATGGCTTTTTTTTGTCTTTGAATATAAAAACTGAGATGGGAGAAAACATCTTAAAATAAAAATAGCAGCTTCAGCTTTAACAGCCTGTGGTTCTGAGACATAAGTTATTTTTGCTTCATTGTCCTGAAAAAACTTTTGTCAATTCAGGGTGTTAAAAAATGTGATGACTTTGCACCAAGCACAGATAAATTTAGCAACATCTCTCACCTTCTCTCCACCTCCACCTTTTGGTCCTGGGCTTCCTGGTAAACCCTGCAGACATTAAATAAAAGTCACTAAATATCAAAATGCAGTTGTCAAGGCTTCATCTCCTGAAGGAAGTAAAACGCCTTCTCTTTCTTCTGTTAGATCAAAGACAAATCCAAGGGGTGGATTTGAACAGTCTCAAAATTAATGATTTTCTCAACAACAACAAAAAGTCTCAAAAATTAGTCATGAAGACCTGACATCATGCTGGATAAAGTCAGAAGTATTTTATAATCTTGCCCTGCCATGAAATGGAGCACACATTTGAAATCGAAATAAATTATTGAAATTTTTATCTGCTTAATAGCTTTAAAGGAGACAGGTTGAACATGACATGAGACAAAAAGTTCAGAATTCAACTATGTATGTCTGACAAGGATAAAATAAAAGTGACTCATTGTACTGCATCCTGTAGAAAGAAGGTGAAAGTTCACATACACTACCATTTAAAGTTAACTTTTTAAGGTTTTTGAAAGAAGTCACTTATGCTAACCAAGTCTGCATTTATTTGATCAAAAATACAGTAGAACAGTAATAATGTGAAATATTTCAATCTAAAAAAAAAGCACAAAAAACCTTACTGAGCTCAAACCATTAAACATTTGCATACTGTATTTGAACTTTATTATTCTCTGGCAAATGTTTTTGACCTTCTTCACAGTCTGAATGCATTTCTTTATTTCTACATTAAGACTTACAGAGAGTCCTTGAAGTCCAACTTCCCCAGGGCTTCCAGGTTTTCCGGCAGCACCCTGTAATAAGTTTTAAAAACAAAACACCATTATTACCACTGTCACTCTTTTTACATGGCCATGTTTGAATGACGAAAGCCAGATTTTGCTGTACCTTGGCACCTGGCATGCCAGGGATTCCCTCACGTCCATCCACACCTGGCAAACCCTGGAGAAAGACACAGATTGGTGCTGTTTGGATGCATACAAGTAAGCCTTTAAGTAAATCCTTTTATCTACTCTGACAAAAAGTACCATACTGCCATATTTTTCATGTTGTTACCATCTGACACCATCACTGTACCATGGTACCAGCCACATTTTTCCGCATTTTCATTAAAGGAAGTGAATGTTTATTTATATGGTAAACCACATACACTGTCTCCCTTTGTCCCTGGAAGACCAGTGTTGCCTCTTGTCCCTTGAGGTCCCTGCAGAAAGAGATAATTTAATTAAATCGGATTCATTCAAATCTTAGAATGATAGGATATAGCCAAATAGGGCATGTTCTTGGATCAACATTGGTGGGTTGTTTGAATGTTATTCCAGGACTAACAAGGATGTTGATCCTGGATCATGTCCTACTTGGCTAAATCCCATTTAGGATCCAGCTTATCATGGGCAACTTCTCAAAGGCTAATTTAATAAACAAAAACCTCTTAAACTTAAACTTTTTGTTGTTATAATGATAGTTATACACATACCTGTCCGCCTTTAGGGCCAGTTTCTCCCATTAATCCTCTTTGGCCTCGATCCCCCTAGATAAAAAGAAGCACACTCCACAGATATCTGCTAATATTGATTTGTTTATTTACACCCAAGGCTCAGGACATTATCTTCAAATCATGCCCACTGCTGAAACAGACTGTTGAACAAAGCAGAACTTTCCTGTTTCATGATTGTTTACAGCTTTAGATTAGATTTTTTTCATTTGAAGAACTTACCGTGGCTCCTGCAACACCCTGAGGTCCAAGGTCCCCATCAAGACCTCGAGGCCCCTGTAAAAAATAACATATTACTTATTTTCAGATTTTTTTTCTGTGTTTAGTATTACATTTTTTTCTCCATTATCAGCTTTTTATGTCGGTTGCAGTGCTGCAGTATACCATCTAATGCCACTCTAAGTTTCTTTTTTTGTATAAAAAGGGGATAATTCTCCCAAAAATGAACATTTTGTCATCATGAGTTTCTTTCTTATGTTGAACATAAAAGAAGATATTTTGAAGAATGCTGGTAATCAAACAGTTGATGGTCCCTACTGAG
>NW_015552593.1:1686141-1697939 GCF_001515605.1 Sinocyclocheilus anshuiensis | reverse complement strand
TACTATGGAAGTCAATGGGGACCAACAACTGTTTGGTTCTTCAAAATTCTTCAAAATATCTTTTATGTTTAACATAAAGAAACTCATGCAGGTTTGGAACAACATGAGGGTGAGTAAATGACAAAATGTTCATGTTTGGGTAAACTATTCCTTTAATTAGTAA
Organism: Sinocyclocheilus anshuiensis; assembly: GCF_001515605.1. Lineage (NCBI taxonomy): Eukaryota > Metazoa > Chordata > Actinopteri > Cypriniformes > Cyprinidae > Sinocyclocheilus > Sinocyclocheilus anshuiensis. Next base: position 1,697,776 of record NW_015552593.1, on the reverse strand, counting down.
CATTTTGAGTCTCTAAATAGTAAACCCATAAAATATAAATGAGATTATGAGTTTTAGTTTCTATAAATGCATTCACAATGTAGTCTTTCCTTTCCATGGAAATGGACAAAAATATTGATTTCTCATCTAGTATGCACTAGGCTGTATACAAATATTTGTCCAATCAAATGCTCTCTAGAATGAGAATGTCCCTCTCCCTGATGCCACATGCTTTTACTATGTTGTGACATAAACTAAAGACAACTGAATATTTTAGATTTTAGAATATTTAAGAACAGGTAAAATGTTATATTCCTCGACTGCTTATTTAATCGAAATCTTACCGTTTCTCCTTTGGAGCCAATCATACCAGTGGCACCTCGAATTCCCTGCGATCCCTGAGAGCACATAATCGAAACAAGACTTTAAGACCAGATCAAGATATAGCTACTGAATCAATTTAGTAATTTAGTGTAGATTGCTTAAATGAACAGGAAATGCACATACATTTGGGCCTTGAGCTCCGACCTCTCCAGGTGCCCCCTGATCTCCCTCCTCTCCCTAAAAAGAGAAAGAAAGCTATTTTAGACACTGAAATCGTAAAAATCCTCAAAATACACAATGACTAGACAGAAAGACAGACAGACAGACAGACAGACAGACAGACAGACAGATAGATAGATAGATAGATAGATAGATAGATAGATAGATAGATAGATAGTAAATTTCTTTACTATCTACCTTGTGTCCTTGTTTTCCAGGCTCTCCAGCTTCTCCTTTCACCCCTTTATGACCCTGACAGTGGACAGGAGGACAGTTTATAAAATATATTATTTAAAATATATATTCAAAAGCATGGGCATTTATTATTTTTATATAATAATAACAATAATAATAATAATAATAATTGTATATGTATATTAATTTATCAAATGTATATTTTATTTTATAATTTATATTTTATTTACTTTAAATTTATATTAATTAATATCTATTACATTTTACTATATATTGATTTATATCAATTCCTTTTGAAATACTATCTACAGGAAAACTCACCTTCATTCCAGGCAAGCCAGGATGACCAGGAGCACCAGGTGGGCATGCGTTAGAGCACTTAACATCAGAAAAACAATTTAGAGTCATTTTATGTCACTCAATCCAGCCATATCTAATAGTCGTCTTGGAGCACTTTACTAAAAACACATTGTTCATCACAACATATTTCAACGTGGATGTTGAAAACAATATGGCTTTCATATGGTTTGCAACAAAAGGTTTGATGGAGCACCTAGTAAAATGTCCTCTTACCAGTTCCATTGTTCCACCCAGCATCCCTGCAGCACCCTGTAAACACATTCACTTTAGAACAGTTTGCACCCATTTTGAAGGAAATAAAGGGCAATTAGTTGATTAAGGAAGCAATTGGGACACCCTGTTGTTTCATAATTATAACTGCTGCTCTACATGATGTTCCCTGTGTTATACTGATGTCTCAGTCATACATTCTGTATAAATACAAAATGTACAGTTTTTACCTTATATTATCTAGCTTATAATCTTGTACCTTATTATCTAACATAATAAATATGTCTACTATGATCTGACTTTTTAAAATGACTTTTTGTTTGTGTAACATAATGAAGTCAGGATAATTCATGATAAGTCATGATTCATATTTTTCTCCTAAGATGAAACGGATGAAAGGTCACAGCCCTTGTGTAACTCTTGAAACATCACAGCAATACTCACACGGGGGCCTGTTGTTCCACGGGGTCCCTGTGGCCCTCTCACACCCATGGCTCCCTGTGATACAGAGAGAAGCATTTTAATTGATGTATGAATACTCTTTAACTATAAGCATTTAGATTGCTCACTTTTTGAATAAAATTACAAAATACCAAGTTTAAGAGAAATACTACAGTAAGAGTTCACCACAAAATAAATACCTAAATAAAATAAAACTAAGTTTAAAGTTTTAAAGTTCTTTATGAAACTAAAATATCTCATAGCCTTGCCTGACATGAGAGGAAGTATACTGAACTATTGAAGCAGCAGCTCCATGCCTTTACAATGAACTCTGTTGTTGATTTTTCATGGACAGAGTGAGATTTGAACTGTAAAACTATACATCATTAATATATAATAAATAGGTATTTTTATTGAAAAAAATAAGTTTAGATTTTTTTTTTTTTTTTTTTTTAATTTATATATTATGTTTTTATAGTTTTTGTTTATTTATATATTTATTTTAAGTCTCAAAAAATCTATCTCTTGCAATGGCTCTATTTGTGTGAATCTGGTCAAGAAACTGGTCAAGAACACATTTGATTTGTATTTCACCTAGAAATCAGTAGAAACAAGTGTGAAAAGAAAGCAAAAGAAAGACTACTTGTTGCTGCTTGTTTACATTATTAACAAATGACAAGGAAAAACCCAGAGACCAATCAGAAGAGTCACTTACAGGGAGTCCTACTTTTCCCTGCTCACCCGGAAGTCCTCCTGGTCCTGGTTGTCCCTGTGCAAACAAGTATCAAATTTAAACCTTTGTTTCCACCACCCAAAGAAAAGCCCACTCAACACACTGCTTTTTTAGTTATCATATAAAAACAAAAGCCACTTACAATTGGTCCATCAGGTCCAACACCCTAAAAAGACAGAAGGTTTATCTAATTATATATATTGTTTTCCCATTTCTTTGTTTCTCCCATGTTTATGCAAAAACAATTTATATTTACTGAATATGATAATGTAATCTCATACAAAAAGTAGATTTCTTTTGACTAACTGTAAAGATGCAGTGCGTTGGGTACAGATCAGCTTTAAGCCTGTTTACAACTACTTATCTGCTCAATTGTGTTTTTATTAAATACATGGGCTTCATAGATGTCGAAAGATGGCAAGATTAGGCTTACCGCCCCTCCTCTGGGTCCAGGTTTGCCAGGTTCTCCCTGTTTCAATTACACAAAGTCACTTTTTAGACTTAAACATAATTTAATTATACATAATTACATTTTATATATAAAAGTGTGTCCCACTTCACACTATTCTATGCTGTTTTTAGTATAAACCGTGTGATTAGTGTGTTCACAATGAAAAAGGGCACTTCAATGCAACAATGATGCACTTAATTAACTGAAAAAACTAAGTATGAAATGTTGGACACTTAAAGCACTCAACTGTCGCATCTTTAATTGCGAACTGGAGGGGGAGGAGCTATCAGACTCCGATGTTGGATGACAAAATAACCTTATACAATTCATACACTAGACAGTTGACTACAAAGTGCATAGAATAAGTGTATATTGCATAATTTGGAACACAAATTATATATACAAATACTGTTCTGAAAGTCACAGAAAATCACATTGCCGCACAAGTACTGTTATGAAAGTCACATAAAGCCAGAGAATCTTCACAGGCAGAGTTAGGTACTATGTTTGAGCATCGTTGAGTTAGTGAATCTGACTTCTGGCTGCACAGATCAGTGAGCACACAGACAGGATTAGGATCTAGTGGTCATGTGAAAATACTTATAATTCCCTCTGCAAGGCCAGTCAGTAGTACACTGATTTGAGCTCTGGTCCCTACTGAAGCAGAAAACTGAGAAGCTCATTAGTCGCTCACCTTTTGTCCTAGGGGGCCATCGAGGCCTAGTTCTCCTATGGGGCCAGTCAATCCCTGAAGAACACAGAGGGGAAATGTTACATTATTACCTCTTACAACAGCAAACGAGGAATCGAAAAGGATGTTTTAAGGGAGGGTTTGCTGCATGAAACTTTGTTTAGTCACTTTGCAAGCTGAAGTTTCGAACATTAACCAACCAGTGACTACTCAATTATCCACAGAATTTGATGCCAAAACAAAAACACCTGTCATTCAACACCTTTAGAAGACCTTCCGTCTCAAACCAGAGTTAATATATTTTCTTGACCCCTACTTCCATTTTCACAGGGAATCCACTTTAATTAAGTCCAGGCTCTGGGTGTCCGTGCTTAAACAAAAACCCTGTTGTCTGTTGGACAGACCTTTTTCCTGTGGTCTTTGCTTCAGTCCGGCATGAGAAATTCCCTGCATTTTTGACCCGTCTAAGAGTGCCGCCCACCATTGACTGAACTCTGCGAAACTGAGGTTTGTTTTCCCATAGAAGGCTATGTCAATTTTAACATGTTATGAAGAGAATCCAAAATATGTTTTAATGTGTTTCCTTACATCAGCTCCAGGTAATCCAGGAAGTCCAGCAGAACCTGGTTTTCCAAGATCTCCATCAGGACCCTTTGGTTTCAAATGACAGTGTGTAAGATGCAACAATATCCTAAATGTAGCAAATTATAATAATACACAAGAACACTGATATTTACAGCCGAACCATCTTCACCGGGGTCACCTCTCTCGCCCTGCAAGAAAAATATACTTTTAACTCTTCTATAATGAATAATGTTTTGGTCACTGAATTGCTTTATATTTTAAATTATATTCACATTTTTGAAATTCAACTCACATCAATACCGTCTATTCCAGGCACACCGGGAGGACCAGGAGGGCCGGCTCCAGCCCTCTGTTCAAAAATAGTAAGTAAACAATGCTGTTATATTATCCTACAGTGAGGTCTTAGATGCATTAATACAAAGTTCATGCAATATGAAAACTGAAATGATCCAGCGGGTAAAAAAAATATACTACAGATCATTTTTAAGTTTAAGCATGCAAAAAAGTTTTAGAAAACAGTTCAAACACCTGCCGTGCAACAGGTGTGCATTTGCATCTTACAACAAATGGACCATACAGATGCAAAAATGCAGTGCAGCCTATAATATCTTACAGCATTTGTGATTCTATTTATGAATGCAAATAGTTTCTTTCTCTTACATATGCTGAAAATACAAGCGCTCACCTGAAACTCTGCCTCGGATATCTAAACGAAAAAGAACAAAGAAGGGTTGCATTTACCTGTGCTGTGCAAATGATGGTTATCTCCAACAAAATCAGTAAAAAGGGCCCACGCACTCCTGCAGCGCGAGCCATCATTTCCCCAAAGACACAAAAGCCCATGTTTTCTGGGATCAGTTGGGTTGACGGAGCCCCCGACCAAGAAACCCAACTAAATCCCCTTTCAACTATCTGAACTCAAGGGAGACCATAACCACAGAGTACTTATACATATGCATGAGGTGGTTTGTTCTGGGTCTGTGATTGGAGGACAGTGGCACAGTGAGAGGAGGAGTCCGGCAGACATTCGAATAGACGGCGGGAAATTTTACTAGACGGTGACATTTGACCTCTGTTAACAAACACTATTTGGTCTTTGGGAGACAGAGTGGGAATGCTGGAAAATAGTAGAGCTGTACCATTACATTCCAGTTTTTTAAGTTTGGGTTTTAGTTTCTTAGATTAAAATTGTGATGTTAGACACGTCTCACCTCTCTCCTTGCAGGAAGGTCGCCGCATGTGTCTCTCTGCGGGATGTTTAAGTCGCAGTGGATCAGCATTGACTGCAGCTCAAACTGAAACAACAGACAAACAACCATCAAAAAGCATCATGATAATGTGAGCCTGTGGGGTGTATTGAATTGTTTAGCATTGGCTTATTATGTTCAAAAATGTGTAACGTTCAAAAAGAGATTGATTCGTTTTTTGTTAAAAAAGAACGTTTTTATGCTGCTCTTTTAGTTGAAAATTATTTTTGCAGAACAATGAATTTAAATGAGTTTTCTTGTTGATGGTAGTGGTAGATTGAGCTCATAATATGTCAATATATCATTCAGTGACAATTTAAAAGTTACACAAAAGTTACTGAGATCATTACTTTAAGGAAGACACAAACCTCATGCCTGTCAATGTAAAGATACACGCTAAGTTTTTACACTACCGTTTAAAAGTTTGAGGTCAGAAAGTTTTTTTTTTAAAGAAATTAATACTTTCATTCAGCAAGGAAGAATTAAATTGATCAGAAGTAGCAGTAAAAACATTTATAATGTTACAAAATATTTCTATTTCACAAATAAATGCTGTTCTCTTCAACTTCCTGTTTATCAAATAATCCTGAAAAAAATGTATCATGGTCTCCACAAAAATATTAAGCTGCAAAGCTGTTTTTAACATTGATAATAAGAAGAAATGTAAATTAGAAGGATTTCTGAATGATCATATGTCACTGAAGACTGGTTTAATGGCTGCTGAAAATTCAGCTTTGCCAGCATAGGAATAAATTAAATTTTAAAATATATTAAAATAGAAAGCAGGTTTTTTTAAATTGTAATAATATTTCACAATAATACTGTTTTTACTGTATTTTAGATCAAATGCAGCCTTGGTGGAAGTCTTTATTCTTTCAAAAACACTTAAAGGAATCTAATGTTTGAATGGCAGTGTACATACTTAATGTTGATAATAAAAAAATAAAAAAATTGTGGACATAATAATGCACCAGTTACCCGCAAACTTGTAAATTATAGCCTATGAAGTTTCTAAACAGCTACATAAATAATTCTGCAAACATATAGAGCCAAATGTATATTTATACAAAAATTGACCTTAAAGACCCTTGATTTTATAACATACAGGTTCTAAAAGAAAGAGAAGTGCAGATGTTTGGTTTGCATCTAACTCGACGTTGCAAATGATATTGCTGCGAGGAAAAATTCTGACTTTTTAAGCAGGTCAGCTGTCCGACTAGAACCTCACTGCTAGAATTCCCACCTATCTGCTGAAATGTATTTGGCAAAATCCAAATCCATTTAAAGAGACAGTCTGCTGCTGAGCCTTCAAACTGCCTCCAAACTCACATCTCATAATGACACAAAAACATTGTGACTTCAAGAAGAAAATGTGCATATGTGCTTATAACATGATGTTTTGGACATATTGTATATTTTAAAGGGCTTTGAGGAACATTTAAATATCAGGGTACTAAAGCAGTAATGAAAGGCCTTATGGAAACACATAAATAGATTTGTAAATGTGTAAATATGGATAAGAAAGAAAAGTTTACCGGCACAGCTATTGCTGAATTGTCCTTCAGTTTTCCAATATGCGTGAATCCATCTAGGTTTACTTGTCCTCTGGGTGCCAGCTGCTGTGAATCTGTTGCTGTACAGTCTGTTATCAGTCTCACAGAACCTTTTTTGACAAGCAATAAAATCTTGTGCCACTGAGAATTGAAGAGGAGGGCTTGGTAAGGGAATAAAGCCATCATCTGTCTGTTCTCTTGGGTTCTGTAGGAGAACTCCACAGACAGGGCCTCCCCGTTGAGTCTGACTGCAAGCTGTTCGTTTCCATTCAGATCTTGCATTTGCCACAAATTCCAACTCTTACTCTGTGTATTTCCACTCATTCGATAGGTTGCAGAAAATGTAAATTCCTCAGGCAGCCCCATGGGAAATGCAGATCTGATTGAAGGAACAATATCAAGACTAATTTAGACCAGATTACGAGCAGAAATGATATCTGGACTTATCCGACTGTACTGATTGAAGTCAATAACATATTTTACAATATTTAGATGACATGGAAACATACTAAGCTGAACATTATTAGCATGGTTACTATTTACAAAAAAAATTGTAGTGGTTCTAATGGAACTGTAATGGTATCAGATGGTAATACCACACCATGGCACTGCCACTGAATGATTATTGTAATCATGTACCATAGTATTTTTGTCTTCCAAAAATTTGAAATTTGAAAAATAATGCTGCAATGTTCCATGGAATGATGCAATATTTTTTGTATTGGTTTGTTATCAATGCATTTAAAATATAATAATAATAATTATGCAAATAATTTTGTTTTCTAATTCAGCACCATGGACAGAGGAAGTTCCATCAATGACCAGTAGATGTCGCCACATGTCAACGGTACAAGTCATTTTCAAGCGTTGCCCTGGTTACTGGGTTAGAGATTTTCTGATAAGGGGGAAATTGCAAGCACTAAATCTGTATCACTGGGGAAAGCAATAGAACAGGGGCTCTCAATCAGGGGCTCAATACCCACTAGGGGGCCTCAGCACACTTCCATGGAAGCCACAAGATGGCTTAAAATTATTTAAGGACAACACCAGGTTTAAAATGAGCTAACAGAACTAAAATTAAAATATGAACTGGAATCATATTTCTTAATTTAATTTGTTGCCTTAACAACAGCCATTTTTAAGCTCCAGGGTTCTTATGATCTTGGAAAACCTGGATATGAGGGAAATTTTTAAAATGTTGGTTTGTAGACCAGGAAAAGTAATGGAAATGATTGATCATTTCACTTCACTTCAATGATTGATGAACATTTTTTAAAGCATTTATATAAATGTAGTCAAGCTCATTTACGATGTGTGAGTAAATACTAATGTTATCACAGACTAGAAAAGTAATGTAAAGTCATTGGTAATAAAAATTGTAAACCATGCAGGACATTCATTTATTGGAATTATGGAATTTAATTATTTAAATTACTTACAATCTTATATAATTATTTTACTGTATTGCCACTCCAATGAGAAGCCTTGGAGCTAAAAAGGTTGTTAACCACTGCACTAAACCGTCAGTTTGGTGAGTCTTATAAGCTGCCATATAAAGACTCTGGCTGCTGGCTGTACTGTAAACCTGGACACACCAAAGGTCTAAAAACTGTTTTTTTTTTTTCTTTCCCATTTCTATTTACTATTCCATGTCTACCACAACAGTTCTATTTCTCAAATTTAATTAGCAAGGCAGGTGTTCAAAGAGTGCTGATATAATGTCTATGAGTGAGTAATAATTTGCTCATCCATTCAACAACACTTATTAATTCAGGAAAGCAATTGTGATGTTCAGAGACACTCGTATTGATTATTCTTTGACTTTGATTGTAGTGTAACTGGCAATATTGTATATAAATGAACTTCTTGTCTATTGAACTATTGTAAGAAACTAAATCACACTCGGAGTCACACTTGAAGCTGTTCCAAGTCCTTAAATTAATTAAACCTTTTGCAATATTTACTTGGATTTTCTTTAAAAAAATACATATATTTTTGGAAGCAGACTCCAAATATAGCTCTATCCAAAATTAATATGTTATGCAAACACTACTGTTACCACACAAAAGCAGTTTAACATCTCCATAACTGGTCACCATTCAGGTAAAACAGCTTCTAGTTTCCATTTTGGGATATCTCACTGTTCTTGAGCATAAGTTTTAGTCTTCCCCCAGGTGGAGGGTCTCTGTTAGAGGTGTTTACCTGGTGTTTATCCTGAAGTTGAACTCAGGGCCAATCTTATATGCAATATGCTGAGATGTCGTTCCAGACACCTTCTTCACCGTCCCTCTCCTGGCCAACTCGGCAATGCTGAACTGAGTCATTATGTAAAATCCTATGGGATATTAGAGAGACTCAAGTTAAAGAACAACATAGTTAGTCCAAATGTATGTACTGTTTTTGAGATGTTTACCTGGAAATAGGCCATTCCCATCTTTAGTTTGAGGACACAGAGTTTGGTCCGTCTGCAGGTGACTCATACTGGAAAATGGCATGACTTTGAAAAAATTGCATTATTGTTAAATAGCAAATGAAACCTTTTTTTGCAACTTTTATTGCTTTGCTCAGTCTTTCCTTTTGTTTCTTTACTCCTCCTCCCTGTGTTTGTGAGTTTGATGAACACACATTGCTTGTGGGAGATCTGTGTTGACTGTGTGAGCAACACAATCACACTGTGTTTGAAAAGCTGAGCCACCTTTGTCTCCTTTGAGTTCAAGCATTTTATTGTTTTCACTTTTTTTTTCCAAGTCTAAAATCTTAATGCTCTGAATTCTTATTTTATACCAAACCAGAAACCCACCAAAATCACTTATAGTTCTAAATCATTGATCTTGAAGATACTTACTGTGTGCATGAAGACCAGTGCAGAAGCATCGTTTGATCACATTACACAAAAGGTAGAGACAAACTTCCCTAGAAAATGAAAGTATATGAATTGTTTGTGATTGAGAAATAAATATTTTTTAGTATGCATCAAATATATAAATATAATGTAAATTAATTTGTGCATTTAGGTATCCAATTATAATTAAAGAATACATTTGAATGAACCTCTTGAAATATCCAATACATACAAAAACGAAGAAGCATGTTATGCATTACCTCCAGATCATTTTTCCTGATTCTCACAGATGTTGGTCTCACACAGGAGGCATCTGATCTGAGGAGCCCACCCAGATGTCACCAAACCAACTAACTGAACATGATCTGCAGCTGTCCAGTGAGGTGAGGAACAGCTGACAACTCCAAACATGATGCTGCTACTCATTAGTCCTGGAGGAGGGAACTGGTCCTTTAGTTCCTTTAATGATAAACAAAGGTAAAGTGTGACATCTTGTACGTTTAGAATTATTGATGAACATCTAAATGGTTGAGACCAGATTAGCTTTTTGAATTTTAATTGTGAAAATCCAGTTGAAAAAAAACTTTTTTTATTACCTATTTTAATAGAACCTCATACATAATGGCTTTACAAGTAAATCATAATTTTATCTTTTTTGCCAATCGTGGGTCAGAAAGTGTAAGAATTTACAATCAATTGCTTTAAAACACAGCAGTTCCCTTGGTAACATCGAATACAATGTCACAGATATCTCAGATGAGCATGGAAAATTTTCATGTTGGTCTAGTTTCACAAATTGCCAGCAGAGGTACACAAATGTATAAGACGCCACACCTGACTGGCTGTTTGTGTTATATATCTCATCCAGTAAATGTTGTGTCTTCATCTGGTTAGAAACACTACATTGCAATGACAACAGATACTTTAAATAATATGTATAATTGATGACTTGCAAAATAGGAGATCTGTGCAATAATTTATGACCACAAAATTAAATATTAATTTTGCACTGGGATCCCTATTTTGCTCTGGCATCCAAAGAACATCTTTTACAGAATACATAACTGAAAGTTTGCCCACAAGTGTTGCTGGTAATTGCCACCACAGACTTAAACAATACACAATACAAACTAGGAGGATCACAATTCGACAGGATTTGCTTCGTTTCAGCATTTCAAATTAACCCTGACTGTGCTTATAGAAATGTTCTTATTGCATTAACCAGAGAGAGAGAGAGAGAGAGTCATATGGCAGCACATAGGGTGTACCCAGAGGCTCCTTCAAGAACTTATGACTTTTCTTTTTTTGGCAGTTTTTATGCTTCATGACATTTGCTTCCTTCTTATGTGGGATAGTAGATCAGTAAAATCATCTGCTAAACAACTAAATGTGCATGTAAATAAAAGGTTTGAACACAACAGATGACGGTCTTTTTAACCAGCTGCTAATTTAGGTTATACTAGTATGTTTAATCATCTGTGAATTTGATCTTTACATTTGCTAGGAGGATCAGCTTTGTGACAAGAGTTACCTGTGCACAATGGTAAATTAAAACCAGATAAAGCTGTTGGTGATAAGTCATTTGAATACCACTGCAGAGGAACTGCTGTGAAACTTTATCCCCGTCACACACGGCGGGCTAGAGTGAGCAGAGGCCGGCGGGCTTGAGAATGGCGCGGCCGGCGGGCTTACGGCAACCACATGTGACGACCCCAGGCTAGACTCCACTTCATCCACAGTGAAAGCCGATCCGGCGATCCACAGCGCGAAGTTGTTGTATTTCCTCAGCGACCAGCACGGATCAG